>NC_083776.1:30004803-30179803 GCF_963514075.1 Conger conger | reverse complement strand
CATAAATAAAAAGGATACATGGTGATTCTGTGTGCTCTAACTTTAAAAATAATGTTAGTCCAATGTCATGTGTTTGTGTATTACCAATACATAAAATAATCCATGAAAAGCAAATACTGTATGTTTATCTTTATATGTAAACTATTAACAAATACATTTATTTAAAATCAATATATATTGGCAGACATCTTGTATTATTTCCTGTAAGGTCCTACAGTAATAATACAGAGTCTCCTTACTTTCTCTCACCGCTCCTCTCCTTACATTTCTCCCTTTCACAGTCTCCTCCCACACATGGGGCTAGCAGGCAACTTGACCTTGTGTTCACAACGAACAGCCGTACTTCAAACTTCTTCAGTTGATCTCCTTCAACCCCTGGTACACCATGTCATCGTCTTCTCATTTTCTTTATCATATGACCCCGTCCCTCCGTCCTGTATGCACACCCACTGTCAAATTCGGTTCCAATCTTCATAATTCAATCGTCCTTCGCTGCTTCTTTTCTCCCACTCACCTGAATCTTTCTCATGCCTGTCTGTCCTGCTGGTAAAACAAAAAATGAACCCAAAAATGAACCCACTGTATTCTACGATCGGCAGGTAAGAATATACACATTCAGACATGTAATGTTCTGCTTCGAGAATAATGTCCAAAATGTTTGAAGAACTGGGTGTGCTCCTGTTTGATGTTTATATATCTCGGCTTTCATGCCATTCTGTGACTTTTCATTGCCTTTGCTAATTCAAAATCACTTCTTTGTGGCTACTTTGAGTAATCTAGCAAATATGTCAATACTAATATCCTATCTTTGTACCATCTTTAACTATCTTGAAAGACAATGTATGCAACACATTCTGTGTTGGCCTTGCCTCAAGCACCCATAATTCATTGCAAAATTATTCCCTATTACAGTATGTCCACATGATTTTGGTAAAATGCTTAATGGGATAATTAATAATAGTATTATTATAGCGTATTGTATTTTGTCAAGCACATCAGAGCTGCAGAAAATGTGATTTAAAGCTGGTGAAAACAAATCAGCATGAGATCCATATATATTTAAGTCACATGCAGGTGGACACCCCTGGGAGGGAGAGACTTGCTGGTCACCGGGAGTATTGGAAATTCTAGTTTCACCAGCATTTTATTTGCCGATACAGTAGAGACAGATAGCAAGACAGAGAGAGCAAGTTCATTAAACAACCAAACCAACACGCAAATCTTCACCGTTCCCTCATGGGATTCAAAATTAAATAAGAAAGACTTTATATGATAACAAAATGAATGCAGTGAAATGTTTTCATGCTCTTCAGCTGTCCAGCTCCATAGCTTTCCTTAGCTTTTCAGCCAGCTTGCTTTCACTTTGTCACTCTCTCCTGGAGTGGCTCTCAGCGTGTGGGATGCACATTTCAGCTCCCACTGTCCGCAGTGAGGCCTGGGTAGACTTGCCAATGTGTGTTTGCTCAACTAGTAGGCGTGGCCCCAGGCCACCACAATTACTGCCACAGTAAACATACAGTATGAAGTATGAAAATATGCGCATAATAAAATGGGTGGGATTTAATTAATTTCAGACAGCCTGGCCTTCCAAGGACTGAATACGGATAACCTACCACCCCATGTGCCTGTGTGAGGATGCTGCCGTAGGCCTCCTTGGCTGTAGGAGAGAACCGGAGCAGCCATGAAAGGAGGTGCATTCCTTGCTACTCGCTACCCTCTATCCCGCCCAGTGTGACACATGCACTCCCTTCTCTCTGATGAATCACCTGGAGAAAGTCCTTCTCTACTTCTGACACCCTCTCAATAGGAGTACCCCAGGGATCAGTGCCTGACCCCCTTCATTTTTCCAATTATATTATACAGGCTGGCTCTTTGATTTTATGCAAGTTTTTAACTGCTGTTGTGCTGATGGTGCACCTTTCTCCACTATGTTTGCAATAACACCCACCTGGATCCACTACCTGGGAGTCAAAGCAAGAAAGAATAAATGTTTTGAGACAGAATTTATTTTCCACTAGATCTCACTTTATATACATTTATGGATGGCCTCTGTTTCCCATATTTGTAAGGAACCCTTCTACCACTTTCATAAAGTAGTAATCCCTCACAGAAAAACAGTGCTGATATTGAAATTTCAACAAATCCTTCCTTTGTAACATCAGACAAATACTTCCATTCACTGCCTTCCCATCACCATGTAAACAGTATTGGTCCCTATTGTGAATAAAAAGTTGAGTGTATTGGTACTTTGGAACAGACAATTGTCCAAGTATCCTGCTGAGACGGGTGCGTGGGGGAGTTGGACCCAAAATGCACGACACAGAAACAGAGGTGTAATAAAGTCCCGTCAGGGCTTTATTCAGGGAATGTCCAGTGAATGTAGTCAAAAAACAGGCAATGTTCAAACACGTAAAATCCAGCCAAAACCAAAGTACAGTACCAAGGGAGAAGGCACTCGTAATGGGTACACCATGCGAAAAAAGTCCAGTAGCCAGGAAAGCTGTCAGCGGGGCAGAAGTACAGGCGGACGGTAGGTAGGCTCAGGGTCGATGACGGCGCAAGAGTCAAGACCAAAGTCTGCTCCGCGGGGCAAAAGCACAAAGACAGCAGGCAAAGTCGTGGTACGGGCAGGCAATGGTCAAAAAACAGAAGTCAATAATCTTTGGTCAATAAACAGGCTTGGGAAAAATGACTTGACAAAAACACTCAAAAGTGCACTGACAAACAGGGGGCAACAATTTTGCAAAAACAAGACATGGAACTGAGCTTATATGCAGGTGTAGACAGGTGCAGACAATTAGCTTGAGAGCAGCATGAGAATGGAAATCAGGTGTGGAGGATTGACAAGTTAACAAGGTAATTAGTAATCATTAGTGATAAACCTATCCTGCCCTAGCGTTAGTAAATTAGTAAATGACATGCACAAGAAACGTAAGGTAACATGAACACATGGTTAGAATGTTAGTATTACCCAATCCTGATCTAAAGTTAGTAGATTAGTAAGAAGACAAGGGAAATTGAAACAATTAGGGTGTGAGTGACAGAAAGGGAGAGAGAGAAAGCAGGAATGCAAGGTTTGCAGAAAGACACAAAAAAGTGTATGCTAAACAATGAACAGTACCACATAACATGAAACAAACATAAATCGTGACATAACAAGTTGGTAACTGTGACATAAATAAACTACATAACATGACATGAAAAGACTAACAATTAAATCATAACAACTAAACATGAAACGTAACATGACATGAAAATTAACAAGAAATAAAGCATAACAACATGTCGAGACTAGACTAATATAACACGCGACATGACATTAACGTAACTAAGACAATGACTAAACATGAAACATGACGTGACAAACATGAAATGTGACACCTGCCTTGTAATACCACCGTTTTCACTGAGGGGAATGCAAAAGGGTGTATCTGCCATTTATAGGTGAATAATTATATCCCTATAGTAATAATAATAATAATAATAATAATAATATTAATAATAATAATAATAATAATAATAATAATCCATCCATTATCTTAACCTGCTTATCCTGAACAGGGTTGCAGGGGGGCTGGAGCCTATCCCAGCATACATTGGGCGAAAGGCAGGAATACACGCTGGACAGGTCGCCAGTCCATCGCAGGGCACACGCACCATTCACTCATACCCACGGGCAATTTAGACTCTCCAATCAGCCTAACCTGCATGTCTTTGGACTGTGGGAGGAAACCGGAGTACCCGGAGGAAACCCACGCAAACACGGGGAGAACATGCAAACTCCACACAGAGAGGCCCCGGCTGACCGAGATTCGAACCCAGGACCTCCTTGCTGAGAGGTGGCAGTGCTACCCACTGCACCATCACAATAATAATAATAATAATAATAATAATAATAATAATAATAATAATGATAATAATAATAATAGAGGGGGTACAATGACAATAAAATGAAAAGCCTCAGTGGATAGAATAACAAACAAAATAATAATACAACTCTGTGAGGTATACCACATAAGAGGGTATACTACTTCTAGCAAGGAATACTTGATTGACTTTGAACTCGGCAAAATACCATGTGGCTGACAGTTTTTCATTTATAAATGTACAATATATCTTTCATGTTGAAAATGAATTCATGTCCCCTTTAAGCTAAATTTATTTGACGTGTTCTGTGAAAGATTGATGTGGTAAAAATGTTTTCCTCTACTTGCTGATCCAGCTTTCTTTTTCCCTGGAGCAGAGAAAAGAAAATGAGCTTCATATTTAATGAAGAAAAATCTACATTTCACAACCATTTTAATACATTATTATTATTATTATTATTATTATTATTATTATTATTAGTAGTAGTAGTAGTAGTAGTAGTAGTAGTTATTTTTTTATTTAGTATTTGCATTGTTATTATGTATGAACTTTCAGATACATATTTTGCACTCAAACATTTCACAAGAGAGGCAAGATTAATCCTATCCTGTCAAAATGGAGTTCCTGAAGACCAAATCTACCATTCTCCTTAATTGCATTGACAAAAAAAGAAAAATAGACATTTTGTTAAATACTGGGACTTGTCACTTGTCTGGTCCTCCAGTATCCAACACATGTATCTCACTGTATGTTGGAGCCCCAAGATAATCTCGAGAGGCTTTATATCATCTCCATCCTCTTCAGCAGCTTCTGTCCTGCTATTCAACTCCTCCTGGTACTCCATTACAGTCTCAAGAGTTGTATTTCTTTGAAGACAATAATATGTAAGTAGTTCATTTCAACCATGCAAGCACTGGTACAGCCAAATGCTGAAACAATCACATTGTTTGGGAAGAGATGCTTCATCCAAGTCCACACTGTCTGGTATCTATGAAAGCTATTCCGTGCCATATTTCCAATTATCAAATGACCACAACTCATAATGAACACACAACACACGAATGAACAAATCATCACATCGCATGCAAACTTAAAAAAAAGATCCACCTTGTAGCATTCATCACTACCACGTTTGTTATTTATTATTCCATTTAGCATTAATCTTGACAGTATACAAATGTCACTCAAAAGCCACGCTCATGGATACAGATGCATGTTTCGGCTCTCGATGTTTTCTTTGTAACCGGAAGTAATTACAGGCAGTTTACGCATAATTTTGGGGTGCGATATTGAAATTTGTGAAAGGCAACACAGAATTTAAGTTGAAAAAACTATTTTGCTGTAGCAGGAAGAAACACCTTGGCTACTAAACAAGCAGGCAGGTTAGACTAGCTCTGCAGTTTACTCAAGCAAGCTGATACTGAGACATTATTACTGTTGGCTGAAGTCAGAGGTTCAGCCACTCTGGTTTTAAATTATCTTTAAAAAAATATTGTCCTAAACTAGCTGCTCACACTAATAAATTTTATCCAAATCCGAGTGACTCAAGTGACTTGAGCCTGTAGGCCTATTGCAAATCTTAATATCACTCTGTGCGAAACTGCAGAACTGTGTTTTCCTGCTGCAAAAGGAAGCAGATCTATAGCCGGAATACGGATTGACGTTTTGTATGCTGTCGAGATGAATGATAAATTAAATAATAAATGGAAAATGTGGTGGTGATGAATGATAAAAGCCAGCTCTGTTTTTAAATCATTGCTTTAATCAAATCACATACAGGATTTTGTTAATTCATGTGTTGAGTTTGGATGCGATGTAGTGGTTTGTTAATTCACCCGTTTTCATTATTAGACATGGTTGTTTGATAATTGAAAATGTGGCATGGAATACCTTCCATACTTATCTGGAGAGACAAAACATGTGTAAACATTAACAAGCTAATGAAATATACAAACTAATCTCTGCAATATTAAGGTTAAATTTACCAGTTGAGTTGAAGGGAAGGGAAAAGGATTAGCTCTACTCCCAGAAAGGACGGCTTCAAACAAGTAGCTTGGCATTTCCTGTTATAGCAACTCCGCTCTGCTTTTACTTTCAGGTGGCACTTTTCATTAGTCAGGCAGGTCTCGCCACAAGATGTTCATGTGTGCAGCTACCTTGTGCCCAGATATCTTTTTTATTCATTGATGTATTGTAGACGTGAAGCAGCTCTATAATACTGCCCTCTGCCCACTCAAACTACTGACTGGATGAGAGATTTGAGGAGCCTGTCGAGAGAACACAAGACGAAAGCACTTTTCAGGGGTTTGGGTAGATTTTTAAAGCTTCCTGTATTTGCTCTGCACTTTGCCCGGCAACAAAGCATTTATGCCTGTTAATACAAATTTCACACAACTTTATTATGGACTGTCTCAATCGATACTTTCAGTACGTGTTTCTTTTATCTAGCAAATGTACCTCAGGTTTAACATATAATCGTGTATCAGGTACAACTGAGCTGAAAGCCAAAATGCTTCACTTAAAAGAGGTGATGTTCCATTAGGTAACAAGGACCCATGTTGACAGGAAGTAATGGTTAACATTGGAGCTGAATTGCAAATGTATTATTCCAACAGGTATTACTGTATGTTGACATGACCTTCTGAGCACTGCTGTATACAAAGCACAGTTTGCCATTGAAAGGTCCTCATATATCAATCTCGGTAGAGCACAATGCCATCAGATTTTACTGAGCTTTAATACATGGGTGTGTTCACCTGAATGGCTACCATAGAGTAGGTAATTGGAGGGTGACACAGAGTTGTCAGCCATCAATGTATTTCAGCAGCTCAGTTTGCCAATAAAGGCTGATGGTAAATGTAAATATAGTGGGCCTCAAACTAGTGTAAATAGGGACCAAGTTCTTAGCTTCAAACCTGAAACCAAATTCACAATGTGTACTTACTCATGTACTGCACTGTATGTTGCTGATCTTGCCAAACTTTCAGAGATGCAAAATCAGCACGTCTGCTAAAGGGCGCAAAAATCCTCAAAAGTACAAAATGAAGTAGCTCACCCAGATAAAAGTGACTGGACTTGGCTAACACTAATGATTGGCAAATTTAATTAATTATTTACTCTATGTCAACACTGTTTGTCAGTGGAGTTTGATTGACATTTTGCCTGGCTCCAAAGAGACGTGTCTCAAACAACTTAGGTTGTTTGAGTGTCTTGTGACTTGGGTTGTCCTTGGGTTGCTGTTCATCATATTTATTTGACTTACTAAAAAAAGCTAATAGCTAAAGCTGAAAGAACAGCTGTGCAGCTATTATCATTGCCAATCCAGAACAGCTGACTGCATGCATTATCAGAATGTTGGCTAAATAAAGGAACATATTGGGAAAGTTTATTTTATTTATAGCTGTGTGAGTTTTATGATCGATGGCTACACAGTATAGTGACCTCACCAATCTCTTAAATATAGGCTGAACTACATTCCGATAAAACTATACAAATAAAATAGCTTCATACCCCCCAAAAAATAAAATTCATTCACAGCATATAAACCTTGAATTAACTACACCAGCATTCAAATGGATTTTGTACACAAACATATATACTGTATATGCACCATGTATGAATTGTTTGATTACAAACAGAGAAAATATTCAAATCAGAAAAAACAGGAAAAGTGCTGCGGGTAAAAACGTGTTGTTAATGAGAGAGTTCAGAGGAGAAGGGCCAGACTGGTAATGTTATGTTCCTGTGTTCTGTGTGTTAGTGTACCATTGTTTAGTATTATTTATTCTTGTAATTTATTATTTTTCATATTTCATGTCTGGTTCTGTTTATTTTCATTAGTCTTTGCACTCGTCCTCCCCTGTTATGTCTGCATCTGAATGTTTTCCAGTCGAGTCACTCCCCTGTCTGCGTGCCCCACTATTCGGGTGGTTACGGTAGTTTTCGGGGTTCAACATTTTTTCTAAACTCGCGATTCTTACTTCCTGCTTTTTCTTGATAGTTAAATGTTGTAAAGCACTATTCTTACTAACCACTACTAATCTAGGTTTTGTACAGTACTAATCCGATTAATACACTTACTGTCTGTCTAACTAACTAACAATCACTTTTATTGGGTAGTTTAGAAATATTCACGTTACTAACTCACTAACGCATCTCTTAGCATTTCTGCGCTGTTCTATAACTCCACCTTCCTATGCTATCCCTTATTACTCGTTTGTTTCAGCGAAGTGTTCGCACCTGTCTCTTAACTATCACTACGTCTTCAATCTATGCATTGTCTACTCCCTAGTCCGGAGCCGTTTGTATTACATGTGTGTCTTTGTGATTCCAGTCCCCGTTTTTGTTTCCCCCTCGTTATTGTCCCATTACCCTTTCATGTGTCTCACCTGATGTTTATTTGTTAGACCACCCTCACTCCCATGCCCCGCCTAGTTTGTCTCATTCCCCTGTGCATTTATACCTGTCCTTTTCAGTTGCACGTGGCTAGTTCGTCTTGTCCTGTTTCTGTTCCCGAGCCCTTGATTCCTTCCCCAAGTTCTAGCCTCCTTGTTTCCTTGCCCCTGCCCTTGTTCTCCAGTCCTTGCCCTTGCCCTTGTTTATCTGGTTTTCCTGTTTTGACCCCTGCCTGCTTCCCTGGACTATTCTTTGTGTTTTGTGGATTTCTGTACCTCTGCCTGTTTGGACTGACCCCCTGGATTTTGACCTTGGCTTGTTTTGTGACTACGCTCTGTCTGCCCCATCACCTGTGAGTAAACTTGCCATTTTCCACACCCCTGTGTCTGCTTCTGGTTCCTCTGTCCACCCTGCCGTAACAGGTAAAAGCTGACAGGAAGTTGACAGTAATGTAAATAAACACACATTACAACAATGGTACGCAGAAGGGCATCTCTGAGCACGCATGTAAATACCTCAACAAGATAAGGGTGTTTTTGCGGGATAAAGGCATGACGTATTGGAAGAACAGACAAAATCATGACAGTTTATTCCGTTATCCCTTCTTTTCTCCTGAAACTTCTATTGCCATGATAAAAATTACCAATTATCCATTCATGGGTGTGCAAAATGAAAATTAATGCTGGTTGTCAAATTCAGATGCATTTCATTCTTGTAATTTGGATGTTTGGCATCGTGGTATGACTGTGTCCAAATGGTTTGTAAAGTGAAGAAATGCCACAACTCTTGAGTGAAAACACAACCCAATCATGAGTTAAATAACCCTATACAGTATTGCCTGGTGTTGAAGCAGGCAGTCAGTGTTAATGTGTGTTGAACAGTGCAGCACTTTTGACTGCACTATGTTATGCACTTTATTTCTTCTGCGTTTCATTGTAAATCCTCACAGTGATCCCGGTTGGCACCTGTTATTTCATTGTTAATGCTGAGCATAAGATTATGTTCTACACGGTTCTGCGTCTGCTGGAGTTTTCTTGTTAACAGAAGTCTCTGGGTGCATTTTGATATACAGAGATGTAATTTAGTATTACAGTCAGGGTCAAACTATTTCTTTGGGGCTTTCTTGGCGTGAACCAAAAAACACAAAAGACCTTGTCAAGCACCCTGTGTTATTCAGGGCTCAAAAAATGAATTTTGATCACACACTTGAACAGCTGGCACACTTCTGGAGGCAGTTTCAATGAATACCGTGTCAAAGCTATTGGGTGCACACCCGAGATTAGCCACAAACATTAGACGCCAGTGAATTTCAAAATAGCCCCTTGTGGTTTGGGATTAGGCTGACAATCATAAGAAATAAATGAAGTACATGCTTACACAACACGTATCCTTTCAACTGTTTTGTCTGTGAATGAATAGAAATTAGTTTAACAAGGAGTATGTATTGTGGAAATATGTCATTTTAGATTTAGCCTGGAATATTTGAAGAATAGGTTGCTTGCAGATTGTACATTTGTACAGACCAATTGTGATTGTGCACATCCCCTAGTGACCTGGTAAAGGACACCCTAAATTAATGATTCAGTTCAATCTCAGCTTCACAGACAAACGCCACCTTGTCCTGCTTGGTCTCTGGCTAATTAGCCTCCACATCAGGGGCGTGGTTACGAGTCTCCTGCAAATCAGCTATCTGCACCACAGGCAGAAGTAAAGAAAATTGATGAACAAATGTGAATTCAGTGCCCAAAAATAGCAAACTCCCTCTCAGCCCAATCTGCTTATCCTGTATACCCAAATGCCCACCCCAGTTATGCCACTGCTCTGCATCTTTGGGTAACATAGGACAAGTGTTGCCAGTTTTGTGGATGGTGTCCATATTCACAAATCACGGGAGAACAGCTGTAGAGGCAATGGCTATTGTCGCAGAGAAGTCCCAGTTCCCATGTGGGGGCTTGGTGGGGGCAGGAGGGGGGGATACCACAGGACCACCACCTGCTGCCTGGTCTGCTCACAGTTTCTGCTGCCTGGTTGAAAATTTGTAGAAACTGGGCCAGATTTTAAAGGTGTGAGGAGGTTGGGATGATGATGGTGGTGGTGGTGTGTGTGTGTGTGTGTGTGTGTGTGTGTGTGTAGGCGGGGGGGGGGGGGGGGGGGGTTTGTCAGGGGAGTGGTGAGTGGTGTGTGGGGGGGGGGCGAGTAAAAACACAGATAGTCCTGTTTCTGCAAACAGCTGTACTCATTGTGATAAGGGCCTGAGGAAGGGAGCCCGGTGTAAGAGAAGAAAGGGCCTATCCGTGTGCAAACACAGCTGTGAAAGCCCTTATCTGCCCCGTGAGGGCAGCCGGGGCCGCAGGAGGGGCCAGGTGCCAGCGAGGGCCCGTATCAGATGGGCCACGAGCAGGTTAGGAACAACCCCCGACCCCCCCCCAGGAGCGCTTCACACCATAGCAACAGGAAATCTCCGCTGCGTGGCACCGTGAGATAACCACACCTTTTGGGGATCCTGATACAGGAAGTGCAGACGCTGAAGCAGCACGACGCTGCCTGGTGCATCATGGGCCATCTGAACCGCTCTCGCTTTGATCTCATTCAGCCCCTTGTCCTGCCAGCAAGTGGCAGGATATTACAATCCCAACCGTAGTGTAAGCCAACCAAAAATGGCCGAGGGTCTAATCACATGCGCACACAGGACGTAGCAGGCCGGAGTTTACGCCGCAGAAAAGCCGCAGAAATAACGGCATAGGACCCTTTACTTCCTTAACCTATGACATCCAACGCAGGCTGGTTTTCAAAGAAGCGCTACGCGGTAAAAGACTTCATTTCACACTGCTTGTTCAGACCACTTGGCGAGGCAGTGAGATGGGTTTCCTAGGGTTCAGACGTTCTCCCGGAGAAACAAAAAACTTCACAGAAAGCATCAAAAGTGAATGGGAGTCGAGTGGTGTGTGGGTGCTGAAATAACACAAATAAAATGATGCATGACTCAATATCACATTTAACATAGAAACTGTCTGCGCTTCGTACTATAAGTGCTGCGCTGTTACAATACACAGCCCGAAATCGCACTGAACACGAAAACCTTGATTTCAGGACCTAGGATATAACTGTTTAATGTCTTATTATAGATTCCCTTTAGCCCTGCTGACAGCTGAGCACTTGCTGTGGAACAAAGCCCGGTGCAGGCCTCTGATTCTCTGCTAGCACTGTCCTATCCGAGCACTACTCTGCTTTCCTTCCCAGACTTCTCTTCAGGTTCCCTGGTTGCAGATATGGTCCCAGAAGGTTCCCAGTGGGGATTACATTCAGGTGACTGTGACTGTCAGCTCATGACTTCAATTCCCACTTCTGCAAATCACCCTTTCACTCGCGGCACAGCGACAAGGGACATTATCCTGTTGCCCCAGCTCTCCATAATTCTCTGCCTACACAATTCACAATTCATAGGAGAGGGTTTGTAATCAACCATGGAGCTCAGGTGAAAAACAAATTAAGTAAAAAATGTAAATTCCCAATGTCCCAGTGTGTGTGTGTGCGCACACTCAAATGTGCTTGTACTTTTACAACATATCGTCTCAGATTAAATCTAATTTTTATGTAGAATTATTTAAACACTTGCTTTTTTTTGAGCTCTAAAGATCACGTAACAACCAAATAATACATTTAACCAAATAATACACTTTTCCCAAGATGAAGAGGGATAGGCTATGCTGTAGACTGGACATCAGTGGCATATTTGCAGAGATGGTGATGGTTTGTTTACTGTTGTGAAACATCAGTTGATTCCCTTGATAGAGAGGACCTGAAACAGAGGGTTGGAAAAACACATTATTCAGCGATAAAGAATTCTCCCTGATTCACAGAATGCAGATGTGTAAGTCACAGAAAATGCTAGTGCTGCCCTCCTTCCTTCTCACCCTGTAGGCTTTTGAAACGGGTCAGCAATTGGCTTAATGCACCACACTGACACTCCGATTGCTTTGCTCCACACAACAAAACCATGCTTCCTTTTTTTTCCCCAGGTTGAACGTTTTATCTTATTAACTTGCATGACTGATTCATTGCTCACCCACAAATGTGTTTCTAATGTTCTGTAATATACTGTATGCTCTGAGTATGATCCAATGTCATTAGTATTCATGGTGGCTAAAATAAATGTTGTGAAAATAGATCTATGAGAAGTAATAAGACAATGTAATCTGTTTACAGCATATACAATCTTAGGTATGATCACATACATGTGATATGAGTCACAACACCATTACCAAGCAAACAAGCAAAACATAGGCAGATTTAAAAACATGGCCAAATGAAAACCATGCAATGGTAGAATATGGCGACATCATTCAAACAAGCAGTGAGACCTTCAGTCTGAGAAAACAGACTGCCCTGTATCAGGGTGTAGGAATTTGGTCCTTTGTGAAGTAAAACGAGTAGTCTGATATTCAGGTTAGCAACATTGTATTACTATAGCAAAAATAGTCTTTAATTACAGTATGAAGCATACCGGGTAAAAGCAAGGCAGTTAAATTACAAACTCATGTTAGAAAGGAATGAGCTTTTGTGCCCCAAACCTCCTGAAGTGAAATGCAGGTACTTGTCCCTGATTGGGTTACAGGTAATACACATTATTGTATGCATATGATGTGATCAAGGAAACCAAATGGTCATTGTCAGCAAAGCAGAGGGTGAACCCCCCTTGATCATTCAGTATGGGCTTCCTAACCCCCCTTCCTCATTCAGTATGATTGAGGTGTTAGGTGACCATCCAAGAACAATGAAGCAGGAAGTGTATTTTTCCCTACAAGGGTGTTTACAGGGTAGACACAAGGAAGTTTTAAGCCACACTCATTGTGAAGACACAACATTACACCATTTCAGATCAGGATTGTGTTGACACTTGGTACAAATCTCCGACATGCAGATGGCTAGGCTTCAGTGTCTCTCAACAGTTGACTATAAAGAGCACGTGATGATTCCTTTTCCCTGTATAATCCTATACTGTGGAACTACCAAACCGCACATCAGAGTTATAAATATAGCTTGTAAGTCAATGGAGTAAGTTTTCAACATGGCTTTTTATTGATTTGGGCTGCTTTTATGCCTTTATTCTTACTTTATCTCTCATCTTGTTTTCATTTATTTTTTAGTTTACCATGTTTAATGATTTATTGGAACTGCTCTTTGCACTGGTTTTGTGAAATACCTTGAGCTACGGATAACTTATTTAAAAGGTGCTATATACAGTTCAATCAAAGCTCAATATAATAATAATAATAATAATAATAATAATAATTAGTAGTAGTAGTAGTAGTATTATTATTATATTCATGGAACCAGGTGGAAGTATAGCCAGATGTCAGAATAATTTTATGCCGTCATAATGATCTGTAGACCCCCCATGATCCCCCACCTGGGAGCACTCTCTCCTTCCCCAACTGGGGGCCTGAGCTCCCTCAGTGGGCCTGGTATTTCTGTTACCTGCTCCTGGCTATGCGCACCTTGGCTGCCTTTTAAATAGGTACAACTCGGCTAGCGGTCTCCTCGGGGAACGGGCCGTCTTCCGCCCAAGTCCCTCTTATGTGGGACATTTCCCCTCCAGTGATTCCAGTGTGGGTCTCTTTTCTCCATCTCCCTCTTCTCTGATTGTGGTGGAGAGAGTGCAGTCCCTCCCTCACCAGGCGACTGGACCAGTGACTGACAGATAGGCTACTGCAGTGACTGAGTGTCACCAGTAGAGGGAGGAGCAGCTTGTGGTCTCTGCACCGTCTCTGTTTCGTAACACGTTCCTTCACAACTTTGTTTTACAAACTCTGAGTACTTCCTGTAAGTGTGTCTTCCAAGAATACAGTCCTGAGGCTACACTTTCCTTTCACTCATTCAGGCAGTCAAACATTTTATCTGCTGTTAGGCATTATTTGAGGCATTTCCCTTTTGTTTTCCATTGCTAGCTAATGCAGTACGGCGGCCTGCTTTTTCACTTTCAGGGGAAACAGAGACCACCTGACTGCCAGTGGCAATGGTCAACGCAGAAGGCGCAAAATGTGGGAACTAAGAGAATTAGCTGGAATGGGGTTGGCCTTCCCCAAGACATAGGGCACAGTCTACAGGCATCGCTCCTTCTGTGGAACATAGACTCATCTCCAACAGGGTCCTCATAAAGTCACATTCACACTGACATACTCAGAATGCCTGCATGTTGTTTGTGTGTGATTGTGTGTTTTTATTTTGTGCACATTTTGCTAATACAGAAACATGTACAAACACATTGCTAAGAGCATTAGGACCTTCAGGATCCCGTTACAGAGACAATGAAAGGACAGCCAGACAAAGAGGGGAAAAGTGAGAGAGAGAGTGAGAGAAAGAGAGAGAGAGACAGAGAAAGAACATCGTTAGAAGTAATGGGGAACTGTGTATCTGCATTTGAAAAGCACAGAGATGAGGAACCGGGTTTCAGACTGGTTTGTCGGCTTGCAAAGTGGAAAGGAAGTTTCATTTTTTATAATCATTCCCGTTACCTCTCTTCCGCTTGGCCAGTTAATGAGCATCCGAGTGCATAATACTGTATAATGCATTGTGCTGAAAAAAAATAAACAAAACAAAAAAACTGGTGTGCATGTAGGAAGCTAAACGGAGTTGTATAGGAACAGAGCTTTTTTCCCCGACTTCGGAAGTTTAGAGTAAAAGCTGAGCGGAGTTTTCAAAGGTCAGCTAAGAGTTGAGAAGTGGCTGGGTTGTGTAATCCTCCATTTCACAGCAAGACTCTGCATGTCGGGAAAGAGTGAGACTGAAGGCTGCTCTTTCAGTGCCACCTCTGCAGTCGTCTCTTTCTTTGTAAATGAGTTAATCAGTGAAAACAAGTCTGACATGTCTACTAAACGCTGCTTTTCTTTTTCACTTTAGATGTTAATGAAGTTATATATGTATTAAAAGCTCATTGTACTGTACAGAAAGTACACAGTGTAGTTACATCTTCATGGAAAAAAGACACTTCAAAAATTAATGAAATTGCATAAACATGGGCCTTATATCCTTTATGGAGCTCCATTAGAAGTAATAAATGAAACATTTATAATAGTAACAAAACTGCAAAACAAGAAACTAAGTGCTATAACATTAGCAAGACTACAGTATCTTAACACACTTGTTTTAATTACATGTGCATTTTTGGAGATAACTGACAATATTCCTCCAAAACCAAGGAGCGCCAATGTCGCAAACATTTCTGTATCAAATCAATCCAGTGTCATCTCCTGTTAAAAACCAGTAATAAAGATCAATTGGGTTCTGACAGAACTTCATAGAATAGAGACTCTTGCCAGTGATTGTATAGGACCCCTATTTATCACTGTGACCGAATGTCTAACAATAAAAGCGTCTGAAAAGCAAGACTAGTTACATGTTTGGGGAACGCTTCATCATTCTGAGAGCTCGGGGCAATCAGTGCTTGCATTGTACGTCAGCCACAATCTCGGAAAAAAGTACAATTGATCACTTAGACAATATTTTCCAACATTATACACACGTTTCCATGGACCAGGCAACATATAGTTTGTGTGGATCAGTAGCATTTTTTAAATGCTGTAATCAACAATCCAGTTTAGATCTTTTGATGCCCCACTACAGGTTTCATAGTAAAAAATGTACCTCAAATGTCTTCCGACTTGGTTATTTCATAACACTAAAACCTTTGTAAAAAAAAAACAAAACCTGTAATAATTTAAGTGAGAATATGCTGTGAAAAGCAGATATTCGCCTTGGCATTTACAAGTTATAACCCATTATTTGTGAATTCTCAACAATGCACACTTAAATTAAGTACATTCAGAATATTCCTGCTTTCAGTTTGCATGTGATAATGGTCTGTCAAGGCTTAAACATGAGTCAAGGCACTCCTACATCCCTTGGAATATGCACAACTGACAGTGATGAGAAACATACCTTTTTTCCCCATACCTTTTTATAAGTGGTTGTCATTTTCACCAATGAAGGTAATGAGGTTTGTAACACTAAAACTGCTCATCTAAACAATGTCTTCCACTCACACAATGGCCTTCAAGAGGGAGCAGAATAGCCTATTAAAAGGAAATTACCTTTTTTTCAAATATTGATTAGATTTTTTTTCAGATCTTAGAAGTCATAATAGAAAACTTTTATTCTGTAAAAACTTCAAAAACATGAACTGGTGACTGGGTATGGAAATGGACCTTGGTGATGAATGAATGAATGAATGCATTGCACATTTTTAAGCAATTATTATAATTGCACTGGTGATGCAATAGCAATTAGGATCATGTTAAAACCCACAGGTTGCACTTATGATTACATTTACATTTACATTTTAGACGCTTTTAATCCAAAGCGAGTGCATAGGTTCTACCATAAGTCAAAGCATCACATCCAGAAACTAGCAAAATACACATGAAATGCTGTTCTGAACATAGTTGTCATCATAAGAGAAATGTTTTTTTTTTTTGGGGGGGGGGTTAGACAAGGATAGGGATATCAGAAAGGAGGGGCAGGGGAAATCAGGAGGGAGGACTAAGGTAGAGTTTGAAGAGGTGGGTTTTGAGTCTGCGTCGAAATAGGGGGAGGGGGATGATGAATGAAAACCAGTGGGTCACCAGGTCTGAGGAAGCACTGGGCTATGGCATCGGCCCGGACTCCTCTGGTCAACTGGCTTCCCACAAATTTCGGAATTGTTCTCTTTAGCCGCAATGACTGCACAGCAAAAACTGTGGAGTGGTAAGAAGCAGCAGACAGTACACTTTCCTGGGGGCACTGTGTGTGGTTTTTCTCCCAAATTGATGGAGATATTGACCCAATGAGACAGTTTGGGAGTACGCATTTGGTCAGGGAGAAAATCAATAATTTTTTTTTGGGGGGGGGGACACTACACTCTCCTAGTGCAAGGATGCCTTCACGGTCTGGTATCTGTCAAGTCTTTGGTCTTGTGCATGGATGAGCTAATACTGACTGTGGCCCGCAGGCCCACTGGGAGATGCACAAGTAGCTCTAGCATTGCTCAGAGATGTGAGGGTTTCAGTCAGGTGGCATTGTAGCATAGCGGCAACACTCAAGACCCTCAAATCCACCTGCTGAGCTGCACGTTAAGTGTCCTCATCTGACTCAAGTCTGTGTGAGCGTGACTTCTGAACTGCAGTGCATTAGGAAGCAGCGTGTAACATCGCATGCTTCAGAGGAGAGCACATCTGTTCTCTCCTGAATTGAAGAGGTTTCAGCAATGAGTGCTTATATTGTACATGGTTGACCATTCCACACTGGGGAGAAAAAGGGAGAATAGGATTTTGTGAAAAATGAAATAAATTCTCACTGATAAGAAACTTTTCTGAATCTTGGGTGGATTTGTGAATAATGGGCCTCATTCAAGAACA
Organism: Conger conger; assembly: GCF_963514075.1. Taxonomy (NCBI): domain Eukaryota; kingdom Metazoa; phylum Chordata; class Actinopteri; order Anguilliformes; family Congridae; genus Conger; species Conger conger. Next base: position 30,162,149 of record NC_083776.1, on the reverse strand, counting down.
TTTTTGTATTATCATGAATGGAGCTCGTACGAGTGTGTCACGTTGAACTCAACAAACGCACCTAACTTCAGACATCTGACCTCAATGAAGTCAGTTGTAATACAGTATACATGGTACTGTAGGTGGCCAATGGGATTAACAAGAACAAGGGATGACTGATACATAATTGGGCAGACTGCGGTACTCTTTTTTTTTTGGCAAAACATAATAATATGTCGGACCGTTGATAGACTTACCTAAACCGTCCACTAAAATATGTTTCTGAAAATATTTATGGTGAGAAATAAGCAATGCAGTTTATAAGAATCTTTATTCATATTTGATCTGCAATGACTGGGTTGAAACTTTGATCCAAGTTCGGTGTGCCAGGCCGGCTACGCTGACATGCACTACAAGGCTCTTGTTTACACGAGTCTTACAACAGGTCGGGACCACTCGTAATGTTGTTCCAACCCAAGAAAATATTGTAAATAAGAGAAAATTTGTGAATGCGCAAAGTTCTCTTAAATAACACATTTTAAGAGATTTAAGAACCAATCTGTTTGTACAAGTGGTTCTTGTATGAATCGATTTTGCAGGATGAATCATCGATAGATTCATTAGATTCACATTCATCTTTTTTGTGGATTCATAACCATTGGCAAATAGTTCAAATAAGCATTAAAAGCAGTACAATAAAAAAACATTTATTTTGGAGTTTGTTTTTAAAATACTTAGTATTTTTCTAACCCCATAATGAAATTTCTCTTTAAATGCAAGGCGTAACAATTCTTTGGAATAATGCAAGACACTAATGATATTCAGTGAATTTATATATATATATATATATATATATATATATATATATATATATTCAAAAACAATGGATGATCATACACACTGTGATCACAGCCATTAGTACACAATTTCATAAAAGAGGCAGAACCACAGGGAAGTAGAAGAACACAGTGTTCCTCAATAAAAAATTATAAAAATATAAAACTGACTTCGGCTAATGGGCAGGTAAATGTGCCCAATTACTTACAATCAAAACTTCAAAGAGCTGTCAATGCCAGTTTAGTTACGGAAGATTTACCACACAATACAAAACAGATAAAAGGGTGAAATAAAATAGCTTTTTAATGACAGCGATTGCCTCTGGAAAAGCAAATTGCGGATATTGTCTGATAGTATTGTCCCCTGACGACCCATATCCAGGCATGCTTGACAGTGCCTCATTCAGCCATATCTGGGATGGACAGGCGCAATCTTGCCATATACCCCTTCTCCACGATGGTCTGGATTAAATCAACATTCGCTCATTTGACTCACAGCTAAATGCAAAGACAATCTCCTACTATTATTTACGGGCTTATTTTTCATACCTTTTCCTCTTTGTTCCTCCGTTCCTGGGTGGCAGTAGTGCCAATTGTGCACCACCCTGTGGGCTGCTGTCCACAGTCAGCACTGGCCCCATCCGGATTCAAATCCAGATCCACGAAGTGCAACGTTACCTAAACGTGATGTTACACTTACAGTTACATTTATTTAAAATTTTAAGTCAATAACAAACATTTGAATCCAGCCCCACTGTTGCACAAACCATCTCCAAACCATTCACAGATGACTTTGCTGGCTTTTAAATTCCAGATTTCAAATGAGCTCTGTGTGAATAATCACAATGCTTGTGATCATTCCGGTATTAATTCCATGTTGCTTTTTCATTCGGGTTTTTGAGGAAAGTGGGAGGATAAGAGGGAGAATGAGACAGAAGGTGCAAGAGGAATCTCTGTTGGCCAGAGTGAAGTAGCAGGAGGATGAGCTTGTGTCTTCATGAGCTTGGATGTACGGCCACACAGACAGGGCTGCTCCCACTTCAGTAAGTGCTGGACAGTCCCTCTGTTGAGTTCCCTCTCCATGCCTGTCTGAAGTTCACCAGGAGGTGGAGGTGAGACATTCACTGGGCCCAGTGCCATTTGTACCACTGCGATGTCCTACTCTATCTCAATTCTATATTTTGAACTATTGATCGTTTTACAGAGACATGTTGCATATCTGGAGAAGGTCACAAGAATTGAAATAACAGTTTAAAAAGTGTAGTTTGTGGAAGAAATGCATGAAAAATGTATTGAATTGATAAGCTCAGACTCCTATTGTGCTGTGCAAGGTTCAAATGTGACTGCTGTGGAAAAAAAATAAGAAAATACAAACAGTTTAACACTGATAAAACTTCTGCGGCAAAGTTATCACTGCTCTCATAATACGTAGTTATACAAATATCCCTCTCCTCTATTGGCCAAGGCATTAATTCCAAACATTATTTTTACAGCATTATATATAATACATTTGACATTATGTAGCCTACTACCACTGAATGCTTCTTCAGTGAAAAGAGTGAAACTTTTGCAGATGCAACACTGCATAACAACATGAGGCGTGTAAACCTTTGTGTATGACAGAATGAGCCACTTGAAGATGCCCTCTCAAATGGAAAATGTTGCTTTTCACATCAGCACTGTCTTCATGAAAATGAAAAGGACATGATTTGATTTCAGAATGGCAGCAAGCAAGCAATTTCTGAAGAGTGACTAGCTTTATTACAACATGGACAGTTTTAGCAATTCAGGGGCTTCATTTTGAAAAGATAAAACTGACCTGAATGGTGAAAAGCTGAAGAGTGTTTTCAGCTCCGGCATTTAGCCCTGGAAGAAAGTATAGCCCCTTGGCTCTAAAAATCAAGGTTTACTGGTAAAGTAGAGGATAAAAACGATAAGCTATGAAACACACCCTGAATAATGTCCTATGCATATGGTTCAAATTGAACATAATTACATAATTACATGGGTAAAGCAAAATTAGGTTGCAGCATAGGTAGCCTGCTGAGATACAAAGGGGACAGGGTGAAACAGACTAGTGGGAATGGCGAGCCCCCTTTAAGGGGTCCACAGAATTACTTATTTAATAATTTTCTTTGCATCTGGCAGACATAATAGAACAGGAAATATTTTCCCACCTTGGTTGGCATGCATTATTAATGTTGCAAATATATACAAACTGGTGAATTGATGGGAAAAGATAACCTGACTACAGAATAATTTTATTCTAGAGCTGAGCCTTGCTGACATTCTGCCACATTATAAGAGTCAGATGGCTGGAATGTGTCTCAAGCATTTTTTTGTGCCAAGGTGCTTCTTCCAGGAGAACATTCATATTCCATGAGGTAGGGACCTTGAATGAAAAATGTGTTTCAAATATTTTGTGTTGTTCCAATGAGACAGTTGGCACACAGTTGAACATCTCTGGCAACAGCCACACAGTTCAGGTTTTAAAAAATATATATATACACACTCAGTGCGCACTTTATTAGGTATTTATTAGATGTATTTTTTAGAATAATTAAGTCTTCTGCTGCTGTATCCTATCCACTTAGAGGTTAATGTTCTTATAAAACCACAGGACTGTGTTCCTAAGAGATCTGATGCCGTTTTAAAGGCAGTAGTCCCAACAAATGTTTGATTTAGTTTTCATTCCTTAGCAGCTTTGGGATCACTGTCTTGCTCAGCTTGGAGGCATTTGCTTGACCTTGGGCAGATAAGATGCTTTGCTACACTTAAGAATTCATTCTGCTACTTTCATCAAGGAAGACAAATGTATCTTGTAAGACTTGTTCCAGAACTCTACAGGCTTGTTTAGGTACTACTTAGCAAGCTAGCGCCTGGCCGTCCTGTGCAGCTGACCAGTGGTTGGCATCTTGTGGGTAGCCTCTGTAGTTCTGTTCATGAAGTCTGCTGTGGACAGCATTAGTAGTTACATGCATGCATGCCTGCCTCATGAAGAGTGATTCTGATCTGTTCGACCTGATGTTTGGTCAGCCTCTGGTTTGGCCTATGTCTGACTGTTTTTTTTTCTTATTTCTCAGCTGCATAGTGACTTCCTTTACTTTCATTGGCACATCCCTTGCTGACAAATGCCAGTAACAGACTCCAGAAGCTGAGAAACAAGACTAGATACTGAAAGCTCTCTCATCCTTGCACTAAAGATGCAATTGAATGAACACACCTGATTAATCAGAAATGCACATGAAGCCATTTGCCCTGAAATGGAGGGACTATCTTTAAAATGAGCTGCAATTTCTTGTGGTGAAACCAACATTTATAAAAATACACTTTAATAAAACATGTGAGGTGTCTGATTACAAATCTAAATAAAATGCCAAATCAAGAAAAAAATATTTGTCCCAAACATTATGGATGCATTATTAATGGATTGTATCATTGATCAATACAAAAGCTAATGATGCAATTGAACAAAATTGATTATATAAAGCACAGGGTGTTAAGAAAGCCAAATATTTACATATCATGTTTTCATGTCATGGTCATAATATGCTGCAGTTCATCTGGAAGTGATCATATTTCAAAGCATTTTGCGAAGTTCTCCAATTTTCCTTCTGGCAATCGAGTATGCTAAATAAAGCTTTAAAGACACAAGTTTCCAAACAAACTACTCCTTGGGGTAAACTTCAATACCACTGTGTGCCCTTCAGAATGGCCATGACTAGTTTGACAGAAGAGGCTTTTAGACCCAGCCACTAACACAAAAAGACAATAAATGTGCATCTTTTAAATATTTAATCTGCTAAAAGCTTGTGTTTAGGATGACAAAGTCTCAGATCTCCAAATTAAAGGGTTTCAGCTGTATATGTGCTGTCTGTGGAGACCAATTCATTTCAGAGGAGTAGCCTGCACTTACTGATCCATCAAGGAACAAGAGTCTTTCCTCTAGCCCTGAGTGCCTTATCTGTTACACTGTTGGGATTACTGCAAGGTCAGAGCTTCACCTTTGATTAGATTTGGTGTCAGCTAGGGATTACTCTGCATCGCTAATGGGAATCATTGTGACTTTGGTGAAAATGGCGGTCCCAACCTCTGGACAGTATAACCAGATTGTTCAGAAAAAAAAAAAAAAAAAAAACATTCAGTGGGCTCAAGAATTATTGGCACCTCTGACTGGCAGAAAATACTTAAAATAAACAATATGATTACTGAAAAACACAAAATGCTGAACATGTGAAAAATTCTGGACTTTATTAATGTTTCAATGGAACCAACCAAAATCAAACTAATGAAAATAGTAATAAAAATAGATTGCACCAAAATCAAAATTCCATAATTATTGGCACCCTGGTTTAGTACTTGGTGCATTCACCTCGGGCAAGAATAACAGCATGGAGTCTTTTCCTGTAATGCATGACAAGGTTAAGGAACGCAAATGCAAAATGTGTGAGTAAGTAGAAGAGAGAACATGAGGCATGAGTTAATATAATGTGTCGCAGACATACACTTACTGAGCACTTTATTAGGGACACCTGTACACCTACGTATTCATGTGATTATCTAATGAGCCAACCGTGTGGCAGCAGTGCAATGCATAAAATCATACAGATACTGGTCAGGAGCTTCAGTTAATGCTCACATCAACCATCAGAATGGGCAAAATATGTGATCTAGGTGGAAAGATTATTGGTGCCAGACAGGGTGGTTTGAGTATCTCAGAAACTACTGAAACTACGGATTTTCACACTCAACAGTCTCATGAGTTTGCAGAGAATGGTGCGAAAAACTAAAAACATCCAGTGAGCAGCAGTTCTGTGGGCACCTTGTAAATGAGAAAGGTCCAAGGAGAATGGCCAGACTGGTCAAACCTCTAAGTGGACAGGCTACTGCAGCAGAAGACTGAAGTCTAATAAATGCCTTATAAAGTGCTCACTGAATGTATAGTAACTCCATGCTATGCCCCATGAAGGTAAGCCAGTAATACTGTAAGTCACAGTAATTGCACATACTGTAATTACTGATTTTGATGGTTCATAATATGCTCTTCCATCATCAAGTGTCACTGTAGTGCACAAACTTATTAGTTATAAGTAGTTACAAGGTCATTGAAACACCTTGTTTGGGTGAGGTTTTATTAATTTCATGAAGTCAAAATATTGGGACCCAGGTCGGAAATGCCCCACACTTAGTCCAACCCAGTTTCTTTTTCTGAGTGTTCCTGAAATATTTTGCTTGCTTTGTAATGCTGGCATCTCCCTCCCCTCCACTTCATTAAAATGTTCTTCTTCAGAGGAGAAAAATTGTCTCCCAAACGGCCAAAATCAATAAAATCAATGTGATTTAAAATCAGAGGTGAAACTTGTTTTTCCAGCGTGGTCTCGACTCAGTAATGACTCATTGCACTCTGGTGAAAGGGGCTTTCAGCAGTACAGGAGAGCCCTGTCAGGCTGCAGCAATAAAACTGCTCCTGGAGGTGTAATTATTTTTAAAGGGGAGGAGGACTGTTAGTTGGTAGCCTGACTTCTTTTTTTTCTTTTTGTTTTTACTGATAAACAGATGATTTTAGAGAAATTATAATGTATGAAGCACTCATCTTGTCATCTTGGCAGATATCATAATTAATACTACTACTACAACTAATAATAATAATAATCTTTACAGATTTATCACAGAATCTGGATTTGGAGTAATCTTTAAAGAACGCTGAACCCACTTCATAAGGACATCGAATGAACATGAAATCCCTTTAATGCGATTCAAGTGAGAAACAGATGGCCAATGACTGCTGGGGGGGGGGGTTTGCAAAGGAATTTGATAGCATGTAATTCACAAGAGGTTTTCTTTTCTTTGGAAGGAGAAAATATGTGAACTGAAAAAGAGTGAACATTGCATTAATTTTGATTCTGCAGTTTAATAGCTTTCATGAAAATATTAGTCTTATTTCATCCCTCCTGGAAAATGTTAAACTCATAAAGTGAAGTAGGTTTTCATACTGATAATCACAAAAAAGCTGATCATCCACATTCAGCATCAGTCATTTAAAATTATACATTTCAACAGTTCAACAAAATGTGAATTGTTGACTTGGTGTATTTTCCTACAGGTAGCATTGAATGCAAGGTTTGATGAGCCCCATAATGGACAAAGCGAAAGGGACTTTCCAGCCACAGACTGAACACATCAAGACAAAGCACAATCCATGATATTTGGTACAATCGGGTAAATCAACAAATTATGCTCATTATCTTATGGTTTCTCAATGTTTTGTTTCACTCTGCCATCACTTAATAAAAAATAAAATAAAATTGCATTTCCTAACCATCAACCAAGTAAAGCTGTGTGAATGAATGGGCTCTTTCCAATGATTTTTTTCCCCCTCTCCTAGCTCCACCCATCGAAAGAGGCTAGGGAAAAGAGTTGTGAAGCAGAAATGAAAACTGAGAAAATCGAGAGAACATGTGTTAAGCCAACGGAAGTACTCTTCAAACGTCAGTTCAAAACCATGTCATTGAAGGTGGGTAGACGCTGTGCGATTTCTGCCGTCGTTCTGCTGCAGTGTCAGCCGTCCGGACTTCCTGGACCTCACGGTGTGACACACAGATGGGCGATTTAGTGAATCTTAGCCTGCGACAGAAGACTGGCAGTGTCAGATATTTTGGGCCAAAATCGTGCAACGTGACAGCTGCTACGACCACATAAAAAGGACATGTAATGACAACCAATAGGAGCGTAGCAATACAGCAGGCTACAGGACACTACTACTACTGTAAACTATACATGTAGCACTCTAATCACAATAAACACATTGTTTTAACGTTCACTCTATTTCAAGTGTCACCTTCAATAGTAAGATATTCCTTGCATGTGGATAAAGTAGGCTAATTAAGTGCAATTTCGCATCCAGAAAAAATAGCCAAACTTGAGACATCGCTCAGTAACAATGTAGCTCATATCCAACAAGAGCGAGAGGAAATAAGACTTATTAGTTAACACCACTATTAGTCTCCAGCTTTTTGCTGTGCCATCCTCAAATTCTGTAGGATGGAATCTCTGCTCTTATTATAGTACACTTAGATCTTATCGCAGTGTGACAGCAATGAAAGACAGGATCTTGTTGGGTCTGCATCACACAGTGTAACACTAGTAAAATACTGCGATACTGCACAGTGTGCAGCCAGTATTAGAGACATGGCAGATGGGGAGAGGTGGACCCACAGGTTGATCATTTATATGTCATGATTTCTCAAAAGAAAATTTCTGCAGAGGATACACTCTTGTTTTGTTGCAAAAAGGAAAGTTCAGGAATTCCCAACGTCTACTTCTCGGTCCGAACGTTAAACTGTTTGGAATGTCCTTAAAAATGGGACATTTTTCTATTTCCAGGTCAAGAGCAAGGAAAGGGAAAAGGTAAAAATAAACGATTTAATGGAGCCCCATAACATGGCCATAACATGACCATGTGAACTATTCTCCCTCCTAATTTAAATATACTTTGCCTGATGAGGGCAACCAGAAACACCTGTACTAATTACCAATTCACTTCAGGTGTGCATACCTGTATGCAATCCACTGCTGAAAAGCTAGGCAGCACGAGGCCTTGCATTAACTACCTACAGTAGCAATACTCATGTCTGGTCCTGGAGGTCAGTACTGCCACTGCTCTTTGTTCTTCCCCACTAATGATTGATTTAAACCGGGGACACCAGGAGAGTTAAATCACTTGCCAATCAGTGGCATTCATTGATTATTTAACTATCAGGTAGAAAACCAGCAGTACGACTGTACAAAGCACTTTCTGTTTCACTATAAATAGCATTGTACAAATGTAATAATAATTATTATTTTTAAAGTTAACACAGAAATCTTGACTATAGTCCCACAGAACACAATTTTCATTTTAAGTTCTTTATCCTGTATCATTTAGCTAGTTTTTCAGCCTTTCTGTGCTGTAATCAACAATAGGGTTATATGAAGATTGGAATGTGAGTGGCTGTTTTTGTGAGATCAACACGACTTCACTTTCACTTTACATACGACTTAAAATTGCTTTCTGCACTGAATGTCTGTATGTACGAGGTGGTTCTCATCTGGTGGGAATCAGCAGGCTTTCCATCGGGGGTGTTGAGCTGGAGGAAGATAAGATGATAGAGAGGGAGGGAGGAGAGAGAAAGAGAGAGTGATAGAGAGATGCTGAGACAATTACACCCTCTGGAAACAGCAGGGATTGAGGCAGAGAGAAGAAATAAGATATCAGGCTTGGAAAGGTTAACTTCTTGATGGCTGGACCCAATGTCAGGCGATCGGGGATAACAGAATAGGGAAAGGACAGCTGTAATGACACCTTTATAGTATAAAACAGAGAAGTTCCACCAATCATGGTTTATACTGACATCGACCAAGAGACCAATGGCAAGTGATTGGTGGATACTTCCTGACAATTCTGCTATCCCTGTGGGAGTAGCTAGAAAGTATTCACCAGTTATCATCTGCCTTGTTCTTTTGGTTGTTACTAAAGAAAGAGTCAGGCTGAGGTATAAAAATTAGCCTTGGAGATAGGTAACACACCGCAATATCTGATATCAAGACCTGTGGTTAGAGAAAGAAATGCACATTTGGCTATGGTGATGCTCAGGGCAGGATGGTTAAATTTGATTGGATTTTCACCATCTTCATGCAAGAGATAATTTTCATTTTACTTGTTTTGCACTTTTTACAGAAGCCTATCAAAAAGACGCTTTACACCGAGGACCGGGGTTCGATTCCTGGTCCTGCCAAATCCGAGTTTGGCCGGCTCTCGTGGAGCAGCATAATTGGCTCGCAGCTCCGAGGGAAGGACTCGGCAGGGGCTAGTAGGTTCAACTCGTACAACAGCGCCCTGGTTGCCTCGGAATCACGGTCACTGGCTATGAGACTAGACGGCTTGAGGCGTGTTGTTCTCAGGATCACTAGATCCATCCGGGCCGCAGAGGGACGGGGTAAGTGGTGTATCCCCAGCTAACACTAACTGGATTAGTTAGGATACAATTGGCAACAAAATTGGGAAAAAATCGGGGGGGAAAAAGGTGCTTTACAGAATAACAGGATGGCAGAAAAGAAAAGGCCATGCATCAGCTGCAGACACAACACGTCCCTGTGACGCATCAGCTGCAGTGAAAAGATGTCCCGTTTCGGTGGACTTGCCTCAAGACCATCCAGCAAATATGACTGCCCCTTTCGAAGCAAGGAGACTGCCGTACAAGGAGACAGAAAGATCTGGAAAGTGGTAGGACAGAGAGAAACGGCCATTGACCGACCGGCATCTGGACCGGAGGAGCAGTACAAGCACCATGCGATGACAATGGGATCCCGGCGCTCTCCTCAACAAATTATTTTATTCATCCTGCTTTTATCCTCATATGTTCTGCTCATAACTTGGAGTAGAGGATAATAGAAATTGGAGGAAAAGAAGAATTAGCAGGGGAAACGGAGGGAAAAGTGTACAAGAGAGGATGAGAGAAGCCGTGAAGGGCGATGGAAGGATCCGGAGAGGAGGAATGAAAGATAAACCAGTGATGCGTCATGTTTACCATCATTTGAATATTTTCGTCAATGTAAAACTAATTAAGAAAGATTAAGAAACCAAGCAGATTCACGGATAGCACATATCAGATTCCAAATAACATCATTTGTCTATTGCGACTGGTCTTTTCATTCTCAAATGAACGTGATTGCCACATGGTGATGGAATTTTTATTATTATTTGTGCAATGATGCATATATTTTTAATGCATTAATTCTGGTGTTAATTATTGCTTACCATTTTGGTCTTCAGCTAATATCCCAACATCAATTAAACTGTGAAACTATAGGCATGTTTACATAGTTGTAACATTAAATTTGCTGCCTATGGTTCAATGCATTCCATTAAACTTTAGTATCATCATTCAGTTAATAACTACTCTCATTTATTGATTTTATGCTGTGATTTTGTGCTGTGGAAGCTTATGGTAGAGACCTCAAGCTTTTTCATGAAAAAGTTTTTAAGATCTTGCTTCTTCTATAAGATATACTTTATTGAGCCCTGTGGGGTAATTTGTCCTCTGCATTTGACCCATCCTAGGACAGTGCCTTGGTCTTTGAGTACGGGAGGAAACCGGAGTACCCAGAGTAACCCACTTGAACACAGGGAGAACATGGAAACTCCACACAGAGAGGATCTGGCCATGATTCAATCCCAGAATCTCCTTGCAAGACAACAGACTAACCACCATGCCATCGTGCGACCCACCCACCGTGCCACCTACCATCAGAATATTTATAAACTCATTTGTCAGTATGATTGCTTCCTCCCTTAGTTTAATGAATCATGAATTCATTTTCTTTTTACAACCAATTACATGTTTACATGAATCTATTGAGAAATGCAATTGCTGTCAATTGCACTGCAGGCTAGAAAATTGCACTTGCATCCTATTCCTACTCTGTCTCCCGCAGCCAGAATCTGGGTCATCAGGAAGACTCCATTCTCATCTGAGCCATCCAAAAAACCCCGACCTCCAGCAATCAAAGGAGGCCTCAAATCCATAAGGAAGCTGTGATTATGCTGGCATCTTAGAGGCTGTGGCTCCCATCCAGCACCAGGAGGGGGGGGGGGGGATGCGATGGCAATCTCTCCACACTCAGGGGCCACACTCTCATTGATGAGGGTGCGAAGGGCCCACCCTCTCCCCGAACGCCCATCAGGAACCCGGCTCGCTTCCGGATCTCATCTAGTCATTTGCCGGGCCTCTCCCCAGAGACGCCACGTTGATGAGCTTCCTCCGTACGTGCTGAGTGTGAGTTTCCCCGGTCCGGCTGGCGGTACAGATTCATAGCTTCATCCCCTGGGCTACCCCCTGCCCCCAATCTGAGACCCCCATCATGGACCCAGACCTGTGCACTTCCCTCAGATGCCGGAGAAGCCAGGGAGGTCACGTTCCCCTGTCCATCTGTTTCATCACCGCTGTGAAGCTGGCTGTCAGAAGATACAGTAAAGTGATCCTAACCTGTGTAACTCTGCGTGTCCTCTCCATTTCCCATGGAAAAGCTCTTCCCTTTTTTGTCTTATTTCCAGTACCTGCTGCTTTCTTTGACAGCTCAGAAAGAATATAATACCTAATACAAATCAGTGTGCTTGTGTATGTACATGCAGGCATGTCTGTATGCATCTGTGCGTGTATGATGAAACTATGCATCCATACGCGTGTGCATGCCTACACTGGGTGTACACGCATGTCTGTATGTGTGCATGATGAAACAACTATCATGGCAATGACCAATAATTCATCAGAAAATCAAAAGGTTTTTTGATAAAGAACCTGTAGCTTTGGAGTGGCCCATTTTTGGGAAACACTCTGAAACAGTACAGACTGATTATGAAAACTTCAAAATCCATTCAAGAAACCTGAAATAAAAAAAAAAGCTTACTCCTCCGCTACCATCTTCCCATCCCCTCAGAGAATGCTCCGCACTGTCTCGGAAGAAAACACACTCATTTGCTGTTGCGCGCGCATTGAAAGATAACGTTTAATCAGTCACAACTCGCGCTCCAGATGTCACCAACGCCATCCCAGGAAGCCCGGCTCCTCCGCTAGGTTACATCATTTCCACGTCGCCTGCGACGCTTTGCTCCTTTTGTCTCAAGGAGAAAAAAGGGAATGTAAATGAGGTGTGGGCACCGGCAGCGCGCGGGCATTAGCGGCTGAGCGGCGGATCAAACGCCGGAGCTTTTGAACTTGTTTTTCGCGGAACAGCGGCTGTCATTAGCTACCGTTCCCTCCCGCCTCTGAGGGACCAAAGCAGCGGAGCAAGGGGAGGTCTCATTCCCAAAGCTGGGACACTGTCTCAACCGCGACACGCTTCACGTTTGAAGCCATGTTATTTCTTCTTTAATTTTTAGTTTATACACAGAAAGAGGCGCTGAAAGTTTTTTTTTTTCATACACAACTTGCATTAAATGAGTAAGAACAATTTTCCCATCCCATGAACCCATCCCTAATGTTTTCACATACTGATAAAAGTATTTTACACCCATTTGAATGTACGCTATGATACATTTGAATTAAAATGTATTCACTCAATAAGTAGGCTGTGGCTGTGGTTTGAGGTGGTTTGATCACATATTGTTTAGATTCCTAGTCCTCTCTGATTCTTGACTGGTTTTGGTTGAGAGAAGGTGTTTCTGGTGGCCGGTAGTAGCTAAGTGACACTCCATAGCATGTAAATATGGTAGCGTTTTTTGACGAAGAAACCTTACAGCTTTGAATCGGAATTTACGGAGGAAGAAGGAGGATTAGTTGGAAGAAATATCCACAATCAACGTTTGATATTTACTTACTCGTCGCTTAGTTTCCCTCCTGGACCCCTTGGTTGTGGATACTTCTTCCAATTAATCCTCCTCTTGCTGCAGAAGAAGTCGGTAAGTACTGCAGGACGCAGCTTTGAACACTTACTACTTCTTCTTCAGCAATAGGAGGATTAATTAGAAGAAGTATCCACAACCAAGGGGTCCAGCTAACAAGCTGTATCAAAACTTTGGTTGTGGATACTTCTTACAACTAGTCCTCTCAGCTTTGGCTGCCTCCTCGTCTCTCTCTCTCACGCAATTCTTCCTTTTTGTTTGGAGAAGTTTTGGCCCATATTTAGGAAATAACTATACTGACGGTGATTTTAAAAATGCCTACGCACATCATTTAAGCATTTCATCCAAATAAGATGTAATGAAACAGTGACAGTGCTCCTTTAAATCTTTTTATTTTTTTATTTTATAGATTAATATAATTTGCAGTAACTCTGCAGTCATTTTTTATTTTTTATTTATTTTTTATTTTTTAAAGCAAACCAAGGTGAGAAAAATATAAACTAATCCCATATTCTGGAACTGAATAAATGATTAAGGAACATATTTATTCGGTATAAGTGGTAAACTTTTGTTTCTTTGTTCATGGTTTATTGATTGTACATTAGCATATTCCAATATCAGAGCAGAAAATATCCCGAATGCGACAAGAGTTGTTTTCTGTTTTTGGGGCTCAGATGGTTATTGGCAGTGAATCAGCACCCTTCTAACTTCAGCACCTTCCTTATTTTAGATGCATAATACATTTCTGTATGTGCACATTCCTACTCTAAAGCTGCATGTTGTGTGTACGTTTCTGTGTGTGTGTGTGTGTGTGGGGGGGGGGGGGGGGGGTCTTATAGAAGTCAATAAAGAGGAAAATAATGGCAAGAAAAACATCATCTTGGATTTAAGCACAGGGTGCAATAATATATTGATGCAATAAACAGGTCGATCACCCAGCATTTCACAGTATTGCAGAGTCAAAGTTTTCTGATAAGAAGAGGGGTGATAAGATCATTTGGGAGAGGATATAATGAAAGCACAAACATGACTCAACTGTAGGCAACTGGCGTTTAAACCGCTGGCTACTGTACACTGAAACTCAACCCTCACCCTGCAGGGGTGCCTAGGCTGTGGTTGAACAACATAAAGCACACATGTATTCATCATTTTTGTGACGAGTAAACGGCAATAGATTTTGGCTGATCTTGCTTACTACCTCTGTATGGCACTCTCCTAGACTGTTGCATTGTGGGTAATGGCCCTGTGAAACTTCAGCTACCTCTCCAGGGTGATATATCTTTTGTACTGAACTTCTGTATGCCACAGAAACTGGGACATACTGTGATCTCAACAAATTAGATTCAGCCCTAGCCATGGGTTCCCATAATCAAAGGCATTATAAATGTATATTATAAACACAGCAGTGCGCGTGTGCATGTGTGTGTGTGTGCGTGCGGGCGTCTGAGTGTGTGTAGTACCTTAATGCAGTTTTGATGACTTACCTTTTTTATTGCCTCTTCTATGTAGTTGGCAATCTGCATCTCTTGCATGTGGTCTCATTAACAGTTCATTTTCAAGCAATTTTACCATGGCGTTGAGCCAAGATGGGGTGTTTTTTTAAGCTTTCTCAAAGAAACAGCTGCAAGCGAGACCTCTCTCCGGCAGTCTGAGTGGCTGAGGGGGGCATTAGTAAATAGCTTTGTGACAAATCCTAATAGGTGTAATTATGTTTCTGCTTTCAGTCTTTATGTGGGACGTTAAAGTGCTGAATGATACCGCTCCTTTTTTTAAATCCTTCACCGTTCTTAATTCCGGTGACTTTTAAATGTAATTTGCCACAATCAGATTGCCCTCCACTAGATCAGCGGATAGCTGTCAGAGCAGTGGAATCCGGTGACAGGAGAGCGTTTGATTCCCTTGTCCTGATCTGATCAAAGTGGAAAGAGGGTGGAGGAGGTGATGGTTCTGGTGCACCTCAACTTCAGTAAGATACGGGCCTCACCTTTTTAAGCTTCACGTTTTTAAATCCTTTATTTTATTATTGGTATACATCACCTAAATGTAATGGGGGGTTATGTTAACTGCAAAGTAATACAGGTTTTCGCCCATTCAAAATATTTTTGCATATACGTACAAATCTTCCCCAATAGAGTTTGCAGAAATATTGTTTTTGCTGCATCTAACACCTTTAGCATATGCTTCTAAAGCCTTTAGTCAGACGTGACCGAGTACCAGCTCAGTGATCAGTTCCATAGGCCTGACTAGATCATTTTCAGTACACATCCATACATGTCCACTTCTGCACACAGGCAACTCTGCTTATCGTAATAATTTATTAGTTGGGGTCCTGTGAATGCTACACATTTAGCCCACTAGTGAGATTGGCAAAGAAAAAGAAACTGAGTGTTTCTGTACTAGCACCAACAAGCCTACCAAAAAATCACACAGGAGCACACCTCAAGAGGAAGTTACTTGAGGTTAATCAAATCCAGGTATACTGTATTTGATGCCTGTGCAGCAATGGTAGTACAGTGTTGGTGTGATGTTCAATATACCTTTCAACTGTATTAGTTGAGTTTATAAAGCCACTTTAATTATGATGAATTAGACCATTTGGATCAGCCGCGGGGCTAGATTCAATGTTCCTTGATGTGTACAGGGTATTGACCTATAGGTAAAACAATAAATCTCGCTTTTCATTGAGAAAAGGAGCTTTCGTTGGAACATCAAATATAATTATTATCTGTCCTAGTCTTAATTTGTGGAGAATTTTTTACAGACTGCAGGCTTTTCTACCCGTGCACATAACAGAAATGTGCTACTCTGTCATATTATGAAACTGTTCATATAATAAAAATGAGTAGGTTGTTGCCAAGCTAAGTTGAGGGTGGGTTGTGTTTTGATGGATATCTGTGGAAAATATTTGCAATATATTGGAAAAAAAATGCACTGGTTTGAAACACTGAGCAGAGCTAAAGAAGTAAATTAGGAGTTTGTCCAGTTATTACACAGAACACATGGAGGTCACTCATGCACAAGTCTGCGTGGGCTTTGTTCCATCCTGGCTTTGTTCATCAACTTATTTGGCACATGTTCAACTGTTTGAGAATTTGCATGCAAGCAAACAATTAAAGATCCCACAGTTTTCTTTAAAAAATTGCCAGACTTGCAAAAAAAAATTAGAAAGATTCTTTGTTTTTGAAATGTATTGGTTGGCTATCCCCCCCTATTTTTTAATTAATACTACAGAGACTGCATAGCAGCATGAATGTGGGCTGGCATATTGAATGCTCATTTACTACCAATTCAGGGGTATATATTGTTGTTGCTTCAGTTTATTTCAACTAGGAAAATGAAAGACAACACAGTGACTACTCGGTGGTGAGGCTTCAGTGTAAAAGTCAAAGCTCACTCTAATTAGCTCATTACCCAATGAATGGAAAACATGCATATTTTTTTCCCAGAATCCCCTTCTCTTCAGTAATTTAGAGACTGCTAATTGTTTTCACAGTTCCCATAGTGATTGGGTGCTAGGCTTTTGAATTTGCTTTGTATTTGTATTTTTTGGAAAATAAATACATAAATAAATATAATGATAATGTAAGCCAGTCATAAGTAACATTTGGTCTCATGCACTGGTCAGCTTGCTGACTTCCCCCTCCTGGAGCATACATTGTTAGCCCCCACTGTTGGCACACATGCCTGTGGGGGAGAGCTAGAAAAGGATTCTTAGAGGAGCCTTCTTGGGCCCTAGGGGCCCCCATTTTCTCACATTCCTGATAGGTTAGAGCACAGGAATATTGGAGATGGTATAAAGATGTTTCATGATAATCCCAGGTCAGAATATAGTAATGTTTGGTATTATTCTGATTGGTTCAGTGTGACTGGTGTAATGGTCTAGTTTTTGTAACAGTCTACCTTTGATAGCATAACCATTCAGGAGCCGAGGGGAAACTGGTCTCTGTAGAAGCCATGTGTTTTAGCCGCCTGCCTGGTGGGCCTGGCTGTAAATTATAGATGGGTGACTCACTTTTAGGGTCAAGAACTAAGGCCTGGATTTCGGAGATAAGGAGAAGAAACC
Source organism: Conger conger (assembly GCF_963514075.1). Lineage (NCBI taxonomy): Eukaryota > Metazoa > Chordata > Actinopteri > Anguilliformes > Congridae > Conger > Conger conger. Next base: position 30,144,892 of record NC_083776.1, on the reverse strand, counting down.
AAACAGTCTGGGGTGTCTCCTTTCCTTTCATTCACCCAAATCAGGTTTATTCAAAAGGTATATTACCATGAGGGGCACAAATACATATTTACAGCATAATGCAGTTATCATGAAAACTCCCAACTACAGCATTCATACATATGATGGGGCGGCCTGTAGCATATTGGTTAAGGTCAGGAAGGGCTGCCATTTGTGAGGGGCCTGAGAGCTGGGGTTTCAATGTTGTTTAAACTAGATTTGCTCCTGAACATTGGTGACCTCCCTGTGACCCCATACCTGGTCACTTCCAAGGGGTAAGACTCCGGACAATGCCACAGTGCCCTCATTTGGGCACTGCTGTCATTAATCTAGGAGAGCAGTCACTGGTGTAAATATTCAAAATGACTATTAAGATAGTAAATAGACCCGGTAACACCTTGAAAACATTGCCCATGTGATCCTTGTATTATTGCATTAGGTCTTATGTAATGGTAACAGGAATTGCATGTAAAATGGATAATCAGGAGGGAAGTTTCATGATAACTGCAACATAATAAAACATAAGGGTAATCTGTTTGGTATGGATCAATCAAGGAATCGGATGAGATACATTTCATACCAAATGGAATTTAATAAACTATAGTTTCAGTAACTCAAGGGAAAACCTGCATGTCCTCTCTTGGTAATCATCTCATTTTCCCTACTTAACAACCCCCACCCTGGTGGGGGTCTAAATTCCAGATTTGACCACCCCTCCAGGTTGATTTATGGCACTGCCGCCTGGTTCCAAACATATGATTTGGCATAAAAGCAAGGGAGACAGACCAATCTGGGAAGATCATATTCGACTTCCCACACAGCATATTGTACGTGTATGTAAGTATCAGGAAGCTCGTATTCGACTTCCCACACAACATGTCTTGTGTATGTATGTATGTATGTATGTATGTGTAGCAGAGGAAGATTGTATTCGACTTTCCACACGGCATATTCTATACTCTGTGTTTGTGTGTAGTCCAAGCAGGCTAGGTATGATTATTTACTCTATCTCTATTCTTAATTTGTGTATTTTGTAATTGATTGTGATATTCTAAAGCTAATAACCTACCTGTCTGCAAATAAACTATTTTGTTTGTAACTTGCGTGATCTCCATAACTCTAATTCATCTTGTACCTTTTCAGCCTGAATACAACTGAATACTCAGGGGGAAAATGGGGGGCCAAAGACTGACCGATCGGCAGTTTGGTACATTTGTGATAGTTCTAAGCTGTGAGGCCAGCAAGTTTCTGCCAATTAAAGGGTCGGTGACGCACGGCTTTTGTGATTTGGTGCGAAGGAAACCCTTGGGCATTATGGTGCTGGTTCCTGCCAAATTAGCTCTAAGGAGCCCAGTTAATGCTACGCCGACCTGGGCTCGCAACTATCATGGCAGTTTTGCATGTATTGTGTTGACTGGACCCTCAGCCTCTGAGTTCTACACCGAACTGAGATTTCAGCAATAATGTTATATTGAGTAATGGTGGCACAGGTACAAGTCGAATGTAATCACTCCCGAGGTTCGCTTAAGTTGCAAACCCAAATTTCTAAATTATATTTTAAATGGAGTCAGTTAAAGGAGTAAAATTATAGTAACCACTAAGCGTACAATACGGCCCCGTTTGAGAACGGAGAATATTAAGAATTGTACTGATCCGTTTCTGGCCAGCTGTAAGCGGAATATGGGGCAGGTCAATCCATATCCGACCCGTGGCAACGGACCCAGTATATTCTTAAACATAATTGTGCTCTGTTCTTGTACGGAGGATAATAATTAACCCTACTAATGTTCTCCCAGCAACGCCAGAAGGACAAGCACGCAAAACCCCCTTCGGCCCCCGCTAAATTCCGTCATTGGGTTAGCGTGGGGTTTTACAATAAAATAAAGCTAAGAATCAACATTGGAGAAGGCTACAGTGAGATACTCCCTGATTAAGGCTTTCTGGCCAAAACATGATGGTGTCTTTTTAATATGAACTAGCCCTATATGAAAGAGTTTTTTGGTATGAAAAGATTTTTTTTTAAATAAACTGGATAGCCCTACCAGGTGTTATCAGTAGTGTAAGCATAGTCAGGATTTGCTCCAGAGTGAAGCGGTGCGTCAGTGCTCTGGAAAGCAGGGCTGTAACTCAAAGCACCACCAGCGACCCCACAGACTGAATACTGTAGCATTAGCGCTATGGGATAAATGTTTGATCATCCTCAGCCAATCCTTCCAACACTTTCATGCAGTATGCACTGTGGGAAAATTACGCTCCCAGAGGGTAGCACTACCTGCTATAAAACTGCTCTCCTTAACAATAAGTGAAGAACAATAATTTGATCAAAGCAACAACACTTGAAAGCAAAATACATTTCAGTGTACTGTACTGTACATGAAGTCACAAACTCATATCCCTAGTTTCAGCTGCTAAATGAAACTTTGATGCCACAGGCCCTGTAATTCCTTGTTGGTTAAGGCATAAGTGTTTGTTGATATGGAGCATTTTCCGCTGTATTTATGAATGCATCTGAGGACGCAGCTTGCTGAGTGCTTTTTATTTCCATGCTCAGCACTGAATGACATGAATTTGTGAGAAGCACTTTTAGATGTTTGTTCAATTACAGAAATTGCTATAATGGGCTGCTAGTAAACAAACCACATTGTAATTCAGCGCAACACACATTTTAAACACGTAACTAGATTTTCAAAGGTATTTGCACGCCAATATAATGCAGACCAATATATTGTGATTCAAAAGTTATGTAACTATGTATTGATTAGTTGATTACATGGATATTCACAGGTCATACTTTGAATAGGATGATGAAGTGCTACATGTTCCCAGAACAGTGTAGGGAGGAATATGTGTTCTTCCACTAGAAATTCAAAAGAACTAAAACATAGCATAGGGTTTTTTTAAAATAAAATCCCATACATGCTCAGTCTGGGTTCAGGTTTGATGGCTGACTCAGCCATGCCATATGAATAACTTGCGTCATGGTCTCCATGGGGGCAGTAACTGTGCTCTGTACACAGGAGGATTGCCATCTTCAAAGACACCTCTCTCTGGAGTATCGCCCCTCTCAGCGGTGAGCTTTGCGAACTTGCCGATAAGCCTGGGGTTCCATGTCTGAGACCCATGTCATTGTTCATGTACACGTTCTACCTCTGCATAAGTATTTCTGCTTTGTCAGTTGAATTTGAGGGTTAATGTGTTTCATGTATTCCTGTCTCTACTTCAGTAATCCTGCTTCGTCAGTGAACTCAAGACAGGATGTCTTGAGTGTATTTTCGTTTTCACTTACCTCGGACTGTCGTTTACAGTCCAAGGTAGGCTATGCCGTAGCTGGGAGACCACATCGTTTTCTCCATTGCTCTGTTTGCATACCCACTCCTCCTTGCCTAATTTTACTAGATAGATAGATAGATAGATACTTTATTGATCCCAAGGGAAATTTGAGAATTTCAGAAAAGTCAACAGGGGTAAAAGTGAGGATTACAGTCCAGATTGTGTAGAGGGCTAATATAGCCTGTTAGGAAAGTCAGACAGATAACGGATAGAGGATGGTAGACAAAGGTGATGTGGTGGAAGGAGCAGAAAGAGACTCATGCTGAAAAGTCCAATTCTCTCCTCCCGTTTTGTGTGATGTTGTATAACTGAATGGCCCACGGAACAAAGGACCTTCCTAACCTATCTGTTGAGCATGTCAGAGACAGGAGTCTGCTGCTGAAGATGCTCTTCTGTCTGTTAAGTGTGTTATATAGTGGGTGGCGGTCATTGTCCAGGATTGCCAGCATCCTGTTCAGTGTCCTTTTCTCTGCTGTCGATATTAAGCACTCCAGCTCCATTCCAACTACAGAGGCAGCTTTCCTTACCAGCCTCTCCAGTCGCCCAGCGTCCCTCTTCTATTGCCATGTCACAAAGGCGTGAGGGGATATGCCTAGAAAATATTAGTGCTTGTCCCACATCTGGTGGGTAACTTGTAGAACCTCCGTCTCAGTCGCGTCTGGTCCCCCGCTCCCTGACAATATGTCAGTGTGTTTTCATAAAGCTCTCTGAAAAGGATTACTCAACCTAACCATTTTTAACAAATCTGCATTTCTTTATTTAGAACTTTATTAAAAAATTAGGTTAACCACAGCCCCTATAGAACCGTTGGCCAGTATAATCTATATAATATAATCAGTATAATCAGGTCTCTCTATAGCAAGTCCAAATCCTGTAATCACGCACACCTGTATATTAATTCTGCTATGTGAGATGTTATACCTTGTTGGAAAGGGAAGGAAACACCATATAAGAAGCGTTACATTACTTCAGTATTGAAATTACCTAGCAATGCATTTACGCAACAAAAACAAGTAGTTCAAGACAACATTTTCTTAGGCATAGTCCCGGAAAAGACAGTTTTCTTGAAAATGGGCAAACGGATTCCTTTGGCTCCTACAAAGAAACTGACATCCAAGAACTTTGATGAATCCCACATTATTTATGCAAATGCATTTCCGAAGGATTTAGGGTCAATTTTGTTCAGCTCACGTTTAATAAATGAGGCCCAATGTCTATATTCATGCAGCTTCTGCATTGTATATTTTTGACGTAGAGAAATGGTATCAAGGATTTTTAGAATATGCCTTTTATTGTCTGAATCTGTGACTCAGTCCATGTTGTAAGCCATTCATATGGCATGTGGGAACCTGCTGTTTGCTCTGCTTTGCAAATAAGAGGTAAATACTAGGGGTGATCCGAGTACTCGTTTTAGAAGAGTGCCCATAACGATTATTTACTTTTTTCCAATCACAAGTGTTGTACGAGTAACTGGATCATTATCCGTGATCGGAGAATTGGCCTGCTTTATTTCTTTATTTCGTACATTGGCTGCAGTAGCTGTACATCAGCAACAAATGTGTAACATCACCCGATAGCAAGGTATGGTGCAGTTTTGTTCCGACCTTAATTATTTTGAAATGTACCAATAATCCATGGTAGCCCAGTGTATTGAATGAGGTGTCCGTGAGAGTTAGCAGTCCGGTTGCAACGTGCAAGCTGATATCTTCTTTGAGCGTTTCACGAAGAAATCGCCAATTGCAAGCCTCAATAGCTACATTGTAAAGTAAAAATATAATTTTAATGGTTTGTTTTATTTGAACTATGGTACACCTAATATCATCGCCTGCACTTTATAATGCAAGGGGTTTGTAATCTATATTTGTGGTCATCCAAAACACAAGTTATGCTTCAAATCAAACTGTTGTGTGTGCTCCCAGTTTATTAACTGCAACATCTAATAGCATACTCTGTAAGTGGCATCACATAGGCTACAACTTTTGTGATAGCGATTTTTACCGAGCGGGAGCCTTACTATTTCTACACACAAACATGTGTGCATTCTCAGTTAGTACATTGATGGGAATTTTTAAACTACCAATTGCATGAAGGTCTTTTGGGAGACTAAGTATTACGGAATTTCGCTTGACTACTGTGTTGGGCTCAGATAACTGAATTAAGTTTTTACATGTTGGTGAAAACGATTGCTCGGAGCTGTCAACCCTTTTTCTGAAGGAAGTCCCTGTGAGTAGAGGCTATTTAAAATACACTTTCTTTGTACTTTCCAGAAGTAAATGGTTTAATATTAATTCAAGTGTCCCCTACCACTTTAGGATTCAGATCTTAGAATACATTTTATTCTTTCTAGAGCCTATCTGCATTATCAGAGGAAATCGCATACTTGTGAGGGAGAAAATTGGTTTTGCGAGAGGTATGTAGTTATCGCAGGTTTATTTGCGATTCGCAAGTGACTAATTTTCGTGAAATGCGTTTTGATAAACTATTGCGATCTGCGAGTTAATTGCTTTTGTGAAACGAGCCCCTGGACAGGAGTGTAGTCGCTGGTTACACAATTGCTTGTGATTGATGCTGTTATTTGAGTTATTTTTATCTGCATTATTTTATTCATATAACAAACTGTAATGGATGTGTTGCTTAAGAGTATAGTGTTTTAGGACAACGTGGGTATGTGTTTAAAGGGCACGTGTGACAGCAACACAGATAGCGGTGCTGATACAAACATGCAGGCAGCTCAACCAAAAGGGTTCCTTGTAAAATTGTTCACACACATACACACATCGTTTTACGTAGACAATTTCAGTTTTTAATGAATGTTAATATTAGCCAGATAAAGATTTAAATCAAGATTTACCTGCATAACAGTGGAAAACTATAGTAGTTGTGCTTCAGGTGAAAGTCTTGGGGGTTCTACGGGGTTTGTTTAAACAACACTACTTACGGGTTACATCACGCCCATTTCCGAGTCACAAAAAAAAAATTTTTGAGTGACAGGGGGAAGTGAGAACACATTTTCAGGAAATCATTTTTATCATTCAGCATGCACTCTATAGCATTTTACACCTCATACATATCATTTTGTTTACTTGTGTCCTTTTGGACTCTTAGCCCACCAGACACAGGCATGACCAACTGTATGCACTCAAACACAAAAAACAAAATTTAAATGAGAAAAAGCCTTTCAGAATTGTGCCTGTAGTCAAAATGGTTCAAGAGTAGTAACCATTTTATTTTGGGTATGTCATTTTCAAGCTTTAACTACCGGAAAATCTGCTATTCATAAAGCGGAGCATTGTATAGTACCTCCAGTGTTCAAATGAAGACTCATGGTCAATGACAGCTACACCACTTGAGGGTGCAATTCACTGATGGTGAAACATTCCTGTCAACAATGAATGGCACTATGCAAAATCCAATACGTTAATATGAATGTTATGAGATATTGCGTGCTGTTGTAAGTGATTGGATAAATATGTCTCCATGGAAATCCCATACTGTATTCATCAGTACTAATCGAGGAGGTATTGACGCAAAAGTAAAGAAAAGCATATTGCTAATAGAAGCGGTACAATGGCTGTCTGTCAGCACAACTGAAGCAAGGTCATATTTTCAATCTAACTGTAAATCCATTATATATGGATTATATATATATGCAGCGTGTACATGCACAGTTCTTGTCACAGACAAGGCTGCCTTGCTGCAATTGGATGCACAGCAAGGGCTTATAATTATAACTTCTGCTTAATTTTTTTTGTTTAATTTACAGTTTAATTTGCCTCATCAGTTTGATCTGACATTATTCATTGAGTCATGGGCTGTAGCTAAAACCATTGAACAAGCTCTGTGAAAATATCTTACTGTGGTCTAATATAGGAGTGAACCAGCATTGCTGCTGTTGGGAAAATTAGACCAGAATAACTGGTTGGAACAAAAATCAGTGCACACACCGAGTCCTCCAGGAATGAATGTACAATAACCATGGGCTTTGAATGCTCTTCACCATCATAATCAAGTCCTGACCAAGGCACCTTCTGGGAGAGGGTTATTCTGGAATGAGGTGCCACGTAATCATTAAAGGAGAATTCAAAAAAATAAATTAACTGTGGAGCTCCGTGTCATCTTGTGAACTTGCTTATCTGAAACGCATCAGTATTTCTGGTGTTCTGAGTTTGCATGCCACCATGCTCCCTATCAACACACTTGCTCTCTATTTCCTACTGTTTCCTACCAATATTAATTTAGCATTCCATGAATATGTCGTCTGCTAGCCTTACCTGGATCTATGCGTGCTGGAGGGGAGGGTGGTCACTCTGCAGGGGGGAGAAATCCCTGAAGATTAGGTTCAGAATTCTTATCAGCATAGCTGTCAATCCCATGTGAGGGATTAGTGTTATCTCTGAAATTTAAAATCTGTTATTTCCAATTTGTAATGATCCTGCTGTTTTTAAGGCCAACTGGTACCAAACCAGAGTGGCAATCTTTATTGGCGCAATAGTGGAATACCTGGTCAGAGTAAAGGATTGCCCTTGTGCTGAAGGCAGACTTGGTTTTAAAATTGTGTAATAGGCTTTAAATAATGTTATTGTGGTAAGGTATTAATTAGTAAACCACTAACATCTAGAAGACAATTATCCAAAATCTTTATTCATAATATATGAACCCTTTCATTTGAAATATCAACAAGCCTCAGACAAATCTATGTTGTAATTCTGAAAAACTAAAAACCCACAGGGGAGAAATTAAGTTAAATTATGTATCACTCCTGATTTTTGTTGCCCCAGTCCACTATAAGAACTTGGTGAGATTTCTTTCCCCCACCCTGTTGATGGATGGCTACTGACATGCAACCTTGGGGGTTCCAGCCAAACTTTTTTATTTTATTAATTATTTATTTGTTAATTAAATTTCCCCTCATGCCGTATATCACTGACTGGTGGGGTATGTGATGAGATGCAACTGAGGGATCTTTCCATTTTTTTGTGCAGTAGCATGAATGTACGACCTGGAAGCTGCAATGTTCTGATGAAAGAGTGTGCACACAAGAACGAGAGAGAGAAAATGACTAATCCTGCTCATTTATTATCATTGTTGTTTATTTTATCATTATTATTTCTTAACTCTTGCCACTTATTTTATCTGAAACAGTATTTCTAATTGTAATTTTAAGTATGATTAATTATTGTTCATGTTTTACGTTTATGTTTGTAGATTTATTTTTGCTTTATATTTACTGATGTATTTCCTGCCAATAAAGCACATTGAATTGAAAATTGAATTGAATTGAGAGAAAGAGAGATAATTGTTCAAGAGAGATCATCATTCTACCCTAATTGAAATGAAATTTAGTGTGCTGCTAGGCCTGCTTAGATAAATGGTCCCATATGTCATCCCCATTGGGTTGTATCAGAATCGGGAGGGCTGGGGAGTGTATCCGCATCTCCGTTATGGTGCTAAGTGACTATCAATGTATTCATGTGACTGAACAACCCGGGAGCTGGTGCATGTTTCCTTTGTCTTTCTTAATTCATGTACATTCTCATTTTCTTTGCAGAACACAATGTTCTCTGAAGCTGTGAAACTTCATTACATTGTAGTTAATTTTGCATTTGTATCTATGCAGCTGTAGGTATTATTGTACATTAAAAAAACAATAGTGCTAAGGCATGGTGAGACACAACAGAGAGGATAGACACAGCAATGCACAAAAACCACTCACAGCACAAATGGAGTGTAATCAAAGGCCTTGTCCGCATTCGAATGACACTGTCTTATTTGTACGATATCCAGCTCCGTCAGCCAGCCCTTTTTAATCAAATAAAGCCTCTTCAGAAACATTTTTTTGAAAGTAGCTTTACAATAATCAGGTACATTCCTCCATGTGTTAGCAGTAACAAAAGCAATTACAAACGTTTGAATTGTTTAACCTTTGGTTTTACCTGATTTTATGTAATTTTGTTCAAATAAGATTTTATACAGGAAAGATTAAATAGTTTTCTTCATAGTTCACTGTGTCGAATGAAAGCGGGATCACATTTGCACAAATAAGAACGTATGTACATAGTCTGAAATGTACAAAGAATATACATTACAATTACAATTTCTGCTCACATTCAATGATATTCAAAGATATTGCTGTAAATATTTTTCTGTGAGCAGGATAATTGGGGAGACAAGTGAATGCATTAGGAAGAAACGCTATTGTCTGCTCACTGCCATTATGAGAATAAATGATGTCTTAAGATCTTTGGGCTGAGACAGGAACTTACGCGTGAGCACTGGAGCTACTGTAGGCACTGATTTCTCAGCTTCAAATAAAAAAAGAAAGAAAAGAGTTAAACACACCTAACTTAACCTCATGTACATTTAATGCTGACAAAGACAGTGTGAATTTACAGATGCGTTTTCCCTAAGTCCCCTCACCTGTCTGCAGATCCTGATGATCCCTAAGTATATCTGAAGCTTTCTGCTTGGTTTGGGAATAGAAGAGACCTGTCACGCCCTGCGTTGGGCTTATGTGGATAAGTGCACGGTCTCTGCTGAACAGTTACAATCCTAAATAAAGGTAAAGCAGGAGCTACACTTGTAGATCTGAAGACGGCTTAAATATTTGGGTTGTAGCGGCGCGTGGCAAATACGCATAACTTCAAATACTTTGAATACTTGAACTCCTTCACTGCATGTGAATGAGGAATTCCATTTTGAATATTGTTGAAAATAGATTGATAGAATAATATTAGAATAATAATATCAAATCCACTTGGCCTAGGTCCTCTAGGTCTGTTGTGTGGGTTTCTGTGTGTGCGTGCACACACCCACGCACACACAAAAGGGTAGTTTTACGGAAAATGTTAATGCAATTGCACGATGAATTACATACATAAATAATGATTTGAAATGTGTTTAGGGATGAGGAGATTGGCAGATTGGGATTTAATTGCATTGGTATGGATGGACAGAAATGCATTCTATTATTTTATCTAAAGTAACATTTCAAAAGGGGAAACAAAGTTCAATAAACGTTTCATAGATAATTATGAGAATCATCAAAAAGAAGTGTCTGTCAATTTCAGTAGATTAAATTCCCCCAGCGGCATTGAGAACATGGTGTAGCATGTGTTTATTTATGTATTTCACCAGATCTGCCACAAGCAGATGGAAATAAATGAATTTCTCTCCCTATGCTTCAGTTTTGTTTGTTACATTGGCTGTGGTGCAGCTACCTTGGGTCGACAGGGGAACCTGCCCGATCAGCACAAAATGTAAAACAGGTAATACATCACATCAAACATTAAGAAATGACAGGCCTCTTTCAGACTGATGAGGTCAGAGCCAGCTGAGCTTCTCTTCACCTTACACTGAGGACTCCGGGATCCCGACAACATCAACACAAGCAGCAGCACCTGTGTCCTTTACATCAGCACGCTCCTTGTGACCGAGTGATTTTCACAGCTTCATCCTGAACACAAGGTGCAACCTGCTTGGCCTCTTGTGACCTGATTTTACCATTATGAAATCATGGTCCTGTTTCATTCAAAGGGTTCATTTTGTCATAAGCTTTGAGTCACCACTGCATAATGATTCTTGCATTTTCTATCTGATACTTATTTAGAAAGTACAGCATTAATCTATTTCTGGGTGCGAACCAGTATAGTATTTCTGAATCGTGCTGTATATACAGCAGCATAGCAAATATGTGCTAAAAGGTGTAAAAATGTGTTCAGTTTATGGGAGGACCAGTCGTGTAATCGTGGGACAGCCATTGGGTCCCATGATTACAGAAATCTGTCATTCGGGATGGGTGGCAGGCAGAGACGCCTGACGTTTTACCAGGCATCTGTATGATTACAAGAAACTGGCCTGAAATGTCAAAACTGTGGCAGAGCTGCCTGCAACTTTCAGTCTCCAAGACTGACAGTTCAGAGTTATTTAGCTTCCCTGTAATTGGGCATTCCAAAAACCCCCAAAAAAACAACAACATGAACACCATGAGCGATGTTCAAAACAATGAAGTTGACACGTAAAGTGGAACCAACTCAGTAGTATCACTTTCAACCCAACCACGCAGTAAACCTTTTCAAAAACGTATGCATGTGTGAAAATGAAAAAAGAAGAAAACGCAAATAAACCAACGGAAAAAAAAAGAAACATAGCTTTGGCATTTATCCATAAGAAGCTCAGGACACCTGACCAAACCACACCTTTTGAGGCGATTTGCTGCATTATTAATCAGCTGCAGCCCGCCTTCTCTCCAGTATATCTTCTGTCTGACATGTTCACTTTGCCCTATAGCTTTCAGACAATCAGGGAAGAAGAAAAACTGAGTCTTCCCCCCCCCCCCACCCCACTGTCCTGCCTTGTTCTCTCTCACCTCAAACCATCACTTCCATCCTAATCAGAAGACGGGTGCGGGGAAGGTAAACCAGCTGACCGAGAAGAGCATAATTCGATTCATCCTTTCCCGTTGTCCTAGAGACACTTGGCCAGGCCACACACTCAGAGAAGTGAACCCAGAGACCCAGAGAGGCCCCCGTCTCCCGTGCCCATTTGCGATCCTCTCCATGTGTGCCCAATTGGCTATAGAGTTGATTTAATATTGTGGCCTGTGTCAACAAAACCAGCCAAGGATGGAAAAGGGGAATAGCGAGCGCGTGTGCGTACGTGCGCCCGCATTGAGGAGGTGAGTCGTTCAGACAAATGGCCCCGAGTTTAAGCCGCGCTGATCGTCGTCAGCGATGCCCTTGTGTCGACTGCATGGATGGTTATTGTCTGTGAGCTCAATGAGCCGTCGCCCCTGGCGACAGAGAGTTTTAAATGCGCTTTATAGGCGTCGGGGCCTCGTCACGGCTCTCGCCCGCTTCTCTCCGCCGAGGCGCAGTGTGATTATCCCCCGCCCGCTCCAGGACAACACTTACTCTTTATATTTAAATCAGAGCGTCACTCGCATGCTTTCAGCGTTTACATATTTTTAAGCTTTTGGTGTTCTGTGTTTGTTTATTTAATGGTCATCGTTTCCTGGGTATCTTTGCAGCTCAAATTTGACTTGTTGGGAGATTGGGAGTTGCTGGAGTCTTTGATAGTGTGTGAAAATGACAGCAAGCTACAGCACAATTCTTTGTTTGTCTTTCTGTTTTTTTTTCAAAAGATGCATTATGGGTCAAACACAATTTCAGTAGTTCAGTGAATTCAAAATAATGCAATTTGTATAGTTTGAGTTCATATGAATGTGTCCTGGGCCCTCCAGCCTTCTGATGGGTAGAAGCTGATTGGCTTAGTAAAGGATAGTATTCAACTCAGTATTCAAGTCTTTTAGACAATTCTTGAAATTGGGTGGGGTTACACTGTTTAAATTAAACTCTGCAATTAAATTCTAACTCTACATGGGACAACACCAAACCAAACTCTCCACTCACTGGACTGACTTTAGCTGTTTCCGTGTACGTGTGTTTTCAAATCATTAGCCAAGCGTTTCATTTCTTTATAGATTTATTGTAAAAAATGTTTTTTATGTACTCCAACTGACCAGGCTCCATTACAAGCTGGAACATTTTGGAGTGGAATAAGAAGTGAAAGGGCATCTATAAATAAAACTTAAAGCATATCGGAATACTCTAGCTTCTCCTGTATGCTGGGAGATACATGGAACAAGATTAATCTTTCCAAGTTCTGAAATACAAGAAAACAGACTGTGAAGAAAGTGACCTTAATTCTCCCTGCCAGACCTGTGTGTGTGTGCGTGTGTGTGTGGGTGTGCATGTGTGTGTGTCTGTGCGTGCATACAACATTCACACACATAGGGATTGCAGTCCAATTGTAGTCTTTTGACTAAAACTGGCACATTTATAATACTATGCACTGTCCCTGTTAAATAAACCTAATAAATACAAAATGTAAAATGACCTTTGGGGATATGTAATTGAAAAAATTGTTCTCTTTCATGTGCTGAAAGATTCATTATATCACTGTTAATTCAATATTGAACTTCAATTATACTAAGGAAGTTCAATAATATTTCCTTCCTTGATGTTTCTTGCAATTTTCCTGTGTGTGCACAATTTTTATTTTATTGTGCTCCATGAAAAATACCACTTTAGAATTGATCATTATTCCCATTTTCAACACAGATAATTTATTTAATGACCCTGAAGACTACACATGGAATGGCCTTATCAATAGGGCAGTATTGCTGCTGGCCCTAACTGATTGTATTGACCATCTAAAAACAGAACCATTCACACTTCAGTTTCTGAACAATTTCACCTAATTACATGTAGTTACAGACCTTGGGGAATCAGACTAGGGGACATTGTTCGTTGAGGCTTCTGAGGGTTTTTACATGATCCGGTAAAACAATAAATACATTAAAAACAGTTTCATTCTCAATATCAAAATGAGCTTTTACACTTGATAGTTCCATCCATCCATTAGCTTAACCTACTTATCCTGAACAGGGTCCCAGGGGGGCTGGAGCCTATCCCAGCATACATTGGGAGAAAGGCAGGAATACACCCTGGACAGGTTGCCAGTCCATTGCAGGGCACACACATCATTCACTCACACACTCATACCCACGGGCAATTTAGACTCTCCAGTCAGCCTAACCTGCATGTCTTTGGACTGTGGGAGGAAACCGGAGTACCCGGAGGAAACCCACACAGACACGGGGAGAACATGCAAACTCCACACAGAGAGGCCCCCGCCGACTGGGATTCGAACCCAGGACCTCCTTGCTGTGAGGCGGCAGTGCTACCCACTGCACCATCCATGCCGCTCCCACTTCATAGTTATCATGCTTAATTTGTTTCCCTTTTTATTATTAAAAGTGTGAGAGCATAAAGTCACTAGCTTCCCCCAGTTCAACCCTCAGGCTGCTCTAAGGTCTCTCCGAGCTGTTTTCGCTGTGATAACACTGCTTCTCGACAATGTCGAACAAATGGAACTGGCTCCATGTTTGAAATATTAAAATATATCACTAATTCCCATGGAGGCACTTTAAATTCTCAGCAAAGTGCACCTTAGTGTCTGGTGGATCTTGCTAGCTTTTCTGTGTATAAACGTGTTGTTCGATACGCCAAGCTGCTAGAACAAGGGCTGAGCCGTTCCTATTCTTGGTCTTACCATTTTTCCATAATTCCGGGGGCCTACCTGCAACATTTATATAAACCTGACATCCCCGCCATCTTAAGTGCAGCTCCTCACCGTCTCCCTCCTTTACATGGGCAACGAGCCCATGGGGTTTGCCACTCAAACCCATTAGTGCACTCTGTGGCGTAAAACTTGCATGATGCCATTAATCTTTCAATAAGTCCTTTTGAATCTGTGCTGGCAGAGGTTAGGTTGTGGATGAGCAGCATCACAGGCAAGGCTGCCTTACAGGGCTGAACATTTATTTAAGAGGTGAACACAAACACCAACCGCCGTCCGCAGAGGCCTTGTTACTCTGACATAACACTGGCTCCTCTTCAAACTCTCAAGATGAATTTATTTTTAAAGGGCTGAGGAATTGATCTGATATGTCTGTGCAGTGTTCAGGGGGTGTTCATCTTCCAATTCGTGGTTTGGGGAAGAGGGGGGGAGGGGGGTGGCGGGTCCCTGTGTTCCACAACCACAAGATGTCGGCTCGTCCCATACTCCCTACACTGTTCTGGCCCCTTGGCTGCTCTTGGCTGTTCTGACTGCTTCCCACGGCTGTCAGAACCGCAGAGATATTTGCCATCTTCCAATGCAGACTGAAGGACCAGCTCTTCAGACACCATCTCCTGCACACCAACCCTGTCTAAACACTTGTCCCCCATAAAGGAAGTGCTGCACTTTGATCCCCAATCTGTGCACTGTGGGGGTGTAAAGAGTGCGCGGTTAGGGAGGGAAGACCATTTACTCAGGACATAGAAAAAATGCCTTGAAAAAGAATGCTTAATTCACAGTGAAAACCTACACTGCGTTTCTTTTTTTAAAAGGTGATTTACAGAGATTAGCAGCGATTACTGGAAGAGAATAGAAGGATTCACATGACAGAAACCCCACCATGTAACTCCACACCACAGCCAGCAAGCCGGGCAGGCAGGCAGGCACTCTGGTGTTTTGGTAATGAGTACGGAGACCCAGGCAGTAGCAGATCTCTTTCTGATAAAGGAGACGGAACCTCTGCAGAGAACACTCTGTGCCCAAACTGTTGAAGGGCAGTGGGAGGAGCCAGAGAGGGAGAAACACGATCTTCACAGCAAGGGCAAGCAGTCTGACCTCGGTGACAAATTGATAAGAGCCTCTATCTATAGTCAAGGGTCATCTTGACACACAATATCAAAACCCCTGCCTCAGTCGGCTGGTCCTTTGTGCCTTGGTCAAAAAACAAAAAAACAAGCTGTGGGGGTGGGTAGGATTCTTGCTCTCTTTGCCTTAGTGCCACACTGTCACTCCACTTTAATGGCAAGATAAAAGAGGCAGCACAACAGATTGACTAAGGTATAAACCATGATAGTCCACGGCAAGGAAAAAAATAAACTGTAGATGGTGTGACGTCATCCCAATATTCATATATAGCAGAGGGGTCGTTTTCAAACATAGATTTTCAAACCTTCTTTTCCACAAGATCATTTATTAAACATAATGAGGGCTTGTAGATGGTGCAAACTTTAGTCACCCTGGCACACAGGCCCCCCAAGGGCATGAAAATGACAATGACATTCCTGGTCGGGAACACAAAGACCCTTTTACTGTCTGCAAATTGTGCTACAGACAAAGCTGTTCTATAGCTTCTTTCTTTTTTTAAATATACACACTGCAGTTCAGAAATGCCTCAGGCTTTTACACTTAGGATCTAAGAATCAGAACACAGTTGAGGACATTCACACCTCTTCCAGATCACACTCTTGTCTGGCACCTTTCCCCACTAACATAGTGTTCCACACTCCCACACCTGTCATTTATCTGCTGACAACCTTTTAGCATGGATACTTCCTCCATGAGTTCAGGACTTTTTTAGACTGAACAGTCCATAGGCCATAAATACCAATCAACAACCTTGCCTTTTCAAACTTACTTTGTGGAATACATACATGTCTTTATAATAACCATTAAAAACATGTAAGAAAAACCTGAATTGGCCTGTCTTCAGCTAAAAATTGCAAGGAGAAAGTATAAACGGTATAGTTTGGCAGACGCTCTTATCCAGAGTGACGTACAGTTGATTAGAGTAAGCAAGAGACAATCTTCCCCTGGAGCAATGCAGGGTTAAGGGCCTTACTCCAGGGCCCAACGGCTGTGCGGATCTTATTGTAAGGCGGGAAATGATTCAAATCTGGCATTGTCACTCAGTGCGCTGGTCAGCTTGCTGGCTTCCTCTGATACGGTGGCAATATGTAGCTGTAAAATAATTTAACCCCAGGAGCATACACTATTAGCCCCCATCGTCTCTGCACCTATATGAGCAGGAGCCTGTGGGGGAAAAACTCATGCATTGTTCCGAAAACAGCGGTCTTCCTGAACCCCCGTAAATCACCCTCCTATCAGGGTGCAGCATCCTTTACGGCACGGGAAGGTTTCAGGAAGCACGGCCTGTTGGGCCCAGCCATTATTCTCTTCCTTACTCCCTCCCTCTCACATCTCCCTCATTCCTCAGTTTCCCTGAAAGTATGCATAAAGCATTGGATGTTTCATGACAATGTCGGTTTAGATAATATTCATGTTTGGTATTATTCTGATTGTTTCAGTGCGACTGGTGCAATGGTTTCATTTCTGCAACAGCAAACCTTGGACATCATAACCAACCAGGAACCAAGGAGAAACTGTGTGGAGCTCTGCCCCAGTGAAAGCCATGTGCCTCAACCCCCCTGATCAAATCTCGTTTCCTGGGGAGGCCTGGCTCCAAATTCCAAATGGTTATAAAACGCCAGATGGTTCATTGGTTCATTGCGGACCCATTTTTCGGGTCAAGAACAAAGGCCGGGATTTTGGATTTAAGGAGACCAAACCAACCAATCGCGGAGGATGCAATCAGACTCCCGTGCACACCGTGCACGCAACTTCTATGTACAGGGTATCTGTAGCCAGACCCCCTTATATAGCTTTTATTACCAGATATGACTTTTAAGACTCTGTAAGTTTCCTTTGTAATGCTTTTATGTATACTTTTATTTGGAACTAGAGTGTAATTATGTATGTAACCTGCCTGGTAAAATAAATTGTTAAAACTTGATCTGTGTGGTTTCGCTTACTGACACTCAATGTTACACAGGGAATGCTTGGTTACCCCCTCGAGTTGGTCTTGGGAGGATGATAATTTATGCTTAATGTATCTCGGCGTATTGCACCCGTAGACCTCTGATGGTAAATCACTCGCCTCCACGTGGTAGTTCATTCATGTTGAGAACAGCCGTAGCTAGTTGGTCTTCTTGGGTCCCTAGGCTGTAAACATATATCCAAGAGTAGCTATTCCTGCGACCTCTGGAATGACTGCAGATATCTAGCCAGCTCATGAGACGTGCACATAACGCACGATGTGACATGTGGTGGTACCAGCAGAGGACTGTTCAGAAGAGTAAATCTCAGTACAGGATTCCTATAGCGATCAAGTCAAAATTATAAATACCAAAGGTAGATAACTAATCTAAATTATTATTCGAAATGGAGTCAGATATAACGAAGGTGAATGTATTGGCCCTATTGTGGAGATTCTTGGTCAGCCCGGACCAGTAAAGAGTGGAAGGCAGAGTGGTACTACTGTCTTTGTATCGTGGTTTATTTATTGGCTGATCTAGACTCTCCGCATAGGGGCCACTAATATTTAACCCTACTAATATTCTTTCAGCAACACCAGAAGGACAAGCATGCTGATACCTTCAGCCCTCGCTAAATTCCGTCATTGGGTTAGCGTGGGGTTTTACATTATTGTGGCCACATTTTTTTCTACTTAATATATCTTTCATATAATACTGGCACATTTTCATCATTATCCATCTCATCTCCCACCTTTACACATTAACTGTTCCTCAAGATGGAGTCATTATTTATGGATGTCAGGTACTTTTTACATTTTGAGTACAATGCCTGCACATTCATAGTGTCTGAATATGCTTTCTGTTTCTATACATAGGTTCACTGAGTTTATTCAAGGGTACAGTGCATAGACACAGTCAATTGCCTTGAGCATGCTTGGGAAACTGTGGCGATGAAAAATCTTGGGCTTAATTTGTTTTGCTCTTTTCAGGTTTTGGGGAGTTGAATGTATTTGTGCACTCTTTGGTGTTCAGTATAGTGGAAAATAACCTGGCTGTAAATGTCATAATCATGTTTTTCAACATTTCCTGCCTGCTATAGCCGCACATAATATGGGGCATATTACTTCTTTTTTTTGGAAATTTCTAAATTATGTTTAAAACTTGCTTGGTTTGGATCTTTTAACCCCTTCACACAAGCCCCACAGTGACCATAGCCCCAGTGCAATGAGACTGCTCAGCTCAGTCAGTCAGTGTCCCTGCAACCAAAATATGACAGGAAACATGGTCTGTGGCCCAGTTTTATTTGGGGAAGCACTACAACTGAATCGAATACGGAGTTTCTAAATGCCACCATTGCCGCATAGTTCAGGCAGTTAACAAGCACCCCCAGCCCAGTCTCATCAGCACCTAGTGCGACACATTGGGCAACACATCTCGGAGCATGAACTCAACTATACACATCAACATTTCACCAGCAACAAGTCGTATTCCATTATAGCAACAAGTTATAACCAAAAAAAAACAAACACTGAACAGTGAAATAAACAAGAGGAATAGTTGTGTAATTTTATCACATTCTTCGATCAATATCTGATTACAGATGAAGTCACATATTCAGTCTTACGATGTAGAGATGTCCCATTCAAGGGGGTTGGTGTGCTGCTCGGTACGTGAGCGGGTGGGGTGGGAGGGAGGATTGCACTTTTAAGTTACTTGATTTGTGATTGTTCGCTGCAGCATAATGCACCTTCCAAAACTTCAGTTCTGCCTGTGGTGCCAATTTGCGGGAGACTTCTGCCCACCCATCCCTCTCCCTTTGCCCACCCGTAGCTGCGCCTCCAGTTCCAATAGTTGTTTTCTACGGCTTTTGGAAGGTCTTACTATTATCTTGCCAACTCATCCTTATCATTGTTATAATTAGCATTGGCTGTAATAGATAACTGTTAGCCTTTGTGAATAATGCTATGCGTGTTTGAATAAGGGGGGGGGGGGGGTTACCACAGTTTGATACATCTCTTTTACATTGTTCCCCAATGTAATATCAATGCTTAATCTTAAACCATGAAAAGGGAAAATGTACATTCTTTAAGATGGATAAAAAGCATTTCATACATTTTTAGAGTGGTTTTAGATAGGTATCTCTGAACTGCTGGTCTCCTTTTCACACACAACAGTCTCTAGAATTTGAATGGTGCAAAAAACAAAAAACATCCAGTGAGCAGCAATTCTGCAGGTAGAAATGCGTTGTTAATGACAGAGGAGAAGGGCAAGACTGGTCGAAGCTGACAGGAAGGTGACAGTTACACAAATAAACAGGCATTACAACAGTGGTATGCAGAAGAGCACCTCTGAAAACACAACACGTCGAAGTGGATGGGCCACAGCAGCAGAAGACAAAATAAGTCTAATAAGTACCTAATAAAGTGCTCACTGAGTGTATGATTTCATGATATACAGCAATACACATTTTAACCATTTTCTATAGTCTTGGAGATGCTGAGGGACACCAGGGCACACAGCTAACATTTTGCTTCATACAGTGGCTTCACAAGTATTCAGACCCCTTTACTTTTTACACATTTTATTGTGTTGTAAATTTCATTTTAAATGGATAAAAGAGCTTTTATTTTATTTTTCTCCATCAATCTACACTCAATAACCCATAATGGCAATGACAGGAATAACTGTGGCACTCAAAATTGTGGTCTGGTGCGTCCCGTATGCTTTAATTATCCTTGGGATGTGTCTAGAACTTGACTCAGTCCACCTGTTAAGTTCTAAAATATATTGATTGGACATAGTTTAGAAAGGCACACAACTGTGTTTATAAGGACCCACAAATCACAATTCTGACAGTGATACTGGTTAGAATTGAGGGAAGGATGAATGCAGCCAAATACAGAGAGGTCCTTGAAGAAACCCTCATCAGTGCATGCGACCTCAGACTGGGGAGACCTTTCAACGACAATGACCCGAAGCACTAAGCCAAGCCAATGCTGGACAGACTGCGGAACAAATTATTAAGGGAGCCAATAATTCTGGAGCCCACTGTACACAGTAACTAGCTGTGAAAAAACTCTGTACAATAGGACAGCTATTTTGACAGACAGTTTGTGTGCAGGGATCACGGACAAAATTTTATCCATTACAGAAATAAAATGGAGTGTAATTTTATCTCCTTTTAATTCTATTCTTACATCACTTGTAAGTGGATGTTCATTTTCTTTGTCCTTGTTTTCAAAGAAAATCATTTTGATAGGAAATATCCATTTGGGTCACACTAGCACTCTCTGTTGCCTGCAATAAGATCCTGGCAACAATTATTCCAGACTTTTTGACAGGAACAATTCTCTTTCACTGGATGCACAGTTTCCCAAAAGGTCTGAAACAAGACATGCTTTAAAGCAGGTTCCTCAGGTTTTGAATCTCATTAGGTCCCGCCAGGTTATGATCTGCATTAATACACCACATGTTCTGTGCCCTCTGTCCAAACTCAATTATTTACATATGCATGAAGGCTGAGCCACAATGGGGATAACCCACACTACTCTGAAGTTTAATATAAACATAAATACATCTGCGCGTGTGACGAACATCCTCATCTGCCATTGTGTGCCAAAATGCAGGGCGCTACAATTCCATGAAAAAGACAAATTCTGGAAAATGCTTGGATGTGATTAAAATGTTTCATTTTTCAAAATCAATTTTGCAAGGCTTGGCTACTCGAACACTTTCATGTGAATGTCTGAATTTCCACACAATCAGGATTTGGTCTGTGGGATAGGGTGGACCGGGCATGTTCAATTTAAAAATCTATTTAATTCAGTCCAGTAAAAAAGCCCCCCCTCCCTCGCTCTTGCTCTCTGTCTCATAAAGTCATATGAAGTTAATTAGCTACACTATTCATAGGCTTCTCGCCATGTCCTGCAAGGCTAAGGACTTTTGGTTTGCCAACACTAATAAGCTCATAGGAATCACCTTCATTGTTGGTGATAGTGTTAACAAGGTCAGATTTACTGCTCGCTTGAACTTGAATTTCTATGCTCATGTGCGGTGAATGAGGACTATGTGTTAGTGGACGGGTCTCTCTTCCTGATTTTTAATTTGTCTGATGTTATGTAAAATTATATAATTTTATTCAACAGGATTACAGAACCTCTCCAAACCAAGATCATCTCTCTAATCCTAATAAAACCGTGTACTGTAAGGCTGCTGGTTAAAGAGGGCAGTGAAGGCACAGTGGTGCATGGATGAGCCCCACGGTCCCTGGCTGTCCTTAGGGCAGTGCACAATTGGCTATTACTTTACCCAGGGTATGGGAGGTTTCAGTTGGCTACACTCTCAGAAATAAAGTGACAGTGGAGGTACAATTTTGTTCTTCAAGGATCCAATTTCCCAAATGTACCCTAAAAGTGCAGTAATGTTCTCTTTGGATACAAATGAGTTTCAAGCAAAACAGGTAAAAATTAATTATATATCGCTGGCTAGGGGTACAATTTTATGCATCGACAGGGTACCACTCCAGCGACAAGCATTTGTACCTTTAACCCCATCCACACTGAGTCATTGAAGTCCCAAATTAGTGTTGCGTTCATATTTATAAGATAATAAAGACTGTGATGTAATAAAATCACAAGATTGTCTGAAATGGCACAAGCCTCTTCTTGACATGAGCTGAAAGATCAAGTCTTCAATATGCAGTGGAAGGACATACACAGGTTGAGAAATTATCTGAACACATTTCAGATGATGATTGTTATTGAATGCATTTTTGGAATTAAAATAGTGTGCTGCTGCCAGTGTTCCATCTGTGATTTGGAGGGTACAGTGATAACAAGGAAAAGAGCATCTTGACAGAGAACATTAAACACAATGTGATATGCACTTAGCTGGAGAAAAACACAGACTGATTGCATCTTAGGCAGGAAAAAGATTAAACTGCACATAATGTAAAGTTGTTTATCGGGCAAGCCCAGCCCACTAGACTGCATGCCATGTACACTGGAGAGCTGAGCGCTTACGGGGAATCTCTCTCGGCCTCTATTTTTCTGTTTTGTAATCATCAGAAATGACCTCTAGTTTTGGATGCCCTCACTGGTATTGCAGCTGGGAGTGAGGACACTTTGTATATATGTTGATGACTTGTCAGCTAATTCTCTGTGAACTGACATGAACTGAAAGAGATCTTTCTAAAAAAAAAAAAAAATTAATGCAGCAAAATAAATAAAATACAATAAAATGGTTGTGGTATCTGCTACTCAATACATTCCTGTCAATTTAGATCTCATTTTTATATCCATCCCTTAAAATACTGATCAGTGTGAAAAGTATTCTGTTCGAGTTTATTTCTAGACTAAGGATTTTGCTGCGCTGTATATCCAACCTTTTTCCATTTGCCATGCAATTTATTTTTAATGCACAAATCACCATAAAAATAGTCCTGTTTATATTGTTTTCTGGCATTTATATGTCAATCATATTATTTCCCCACACCCTACCATTCCATTAGAGCTAAAAGTAAAACAACATCAATATGGAGATTAGCGCTTCAAAGCTAAAGCAGTTTAGAGGCTTACATTGTTACGCGCTTAATGGTGACAACCTACATGAATAAGGCATTATCTGTTCTTTCTTTCCTGGAATGTTGAGACAAACAAAAGGAGAAGTGGGCCTTGAGCAAGGACGGTGGATACAGTCTTGGGTGAAATCCCATTAGAGGACATGGATCCTTGACAGAGTGAAACAGATTGACTTGTAAGATGTGTACTAAGTGCATTTCAGATCATTTTCGTTCTTTGTTCACAGTGTTTCACTTTTGGGAAAAAAACGGGACCCTAAAATGTTAAGTATCGATCAATGTACCATTTGAGTTTGGGTGAGAACATATTTCATTTATTTTTTTAAAGCAGGAAAAGGAAAAGAAAAACACAAATTAGATTATCTGGCAACATTGTTTTTTGATCGACAGAAAGTAAGTTATACAAAGATACAAACTTGCAATACTAAGTGAAGTGCTACACTTTTCCTCCGACACTGAACATATTATGTGTATTAAGAATATTATGTGCATTAACATCACTTTTTTTATTATTCTGTCCGAGTGTATAGTCAATGGAAATTAAATCATTATCCGCTTTTCTTGCACTGTACACT
Organism: Conger conger; assembly: GCF_963514075.1. Lineage (NCBI taxonomy): Eukaryota > Metazoa > Chordata > Actinopteri > Anguilliformes > Congridae > Conger > Conger conger. Next base: position 30,121,181 of record NC_083776.1, on the reverse strand, counting down.
TACTGAAATTGTATACGTTGGGGTATGTAGAAAAATCTATTGAAAAAGGAACAGAAATCACGGGCAAATATGAATCTGTACTTGCATTGTAGAATACACACGCCCATCAATTTGAAAGTGCAGTTTTCAATTTGGTTGCATTCTGAGGGCTTGCACTTGTGCTGTAGGCAGTGGTAGACTCTCAGTCATGAAATGGCAGCCATGTTGAGAGTGTACCGTGTACCTGAAAGGGAAATGGGCGCAGAAAGGCTTTTGAAGGATAGTATCTGTTTGATAAAGCCTTTCATTGTTTAGAACACATTCAGTGGGTTTCTGAGTAACTGGATGGATGTGTAACTGGTGTTCTGGATGCACTGTCTGGTCTGGTATCTGGTATTGTAACTGGCTATGCTATTAACCAGGCTTTGAGTCAGCAGGATTTTCCTAAACCCTCATTACACCCGAATCCTCTGATCAGCTGGGCATCTGCAGTCCGACTGTGCCTGCCGCGGAAGACATTTAGTCCTACATCTCAGTCAGCGAACAACAGGCACAAAAAAGCCTGTGGCCTGTGGAACATTCTTGGAAGGGAGAATGTCTGCTTATCTGTACTCATCAGTCCCTGAAATTAAAACGTGTTAAAAGGAAGCACACGTTTACAGCACACAGGAAGACCAAATACTGTGGCATAGATGCATGTGCTCCAGTAAGATGGCTTAGTGGACCGTGAGGAAGCTGTAGATCAGATGGGTTCCACCATATTGCTGATATCACTGTAAATATGGGAGTCTCAAAGACATAACTGACTGTAATATAATATAACATACAGACTATTATAAACTCAGTGAGCACTTTATTAGGTATGTATTAGACTTATTTTTTATTCTGTTTGTATTCTGCTGCTGTAGGAGGCTGCATTTAGAGGTTTGGCACGTTGTGAGTTCAAAGATGCTCTTCTGCATACCACTGCTGTAATGTGTGGCTATTTGAGTCACCTTCCTGTCAGCTTTGACCAGTCGGGCCCTTCTCCACCCGACCTCTCTCATTAACAACACGCTTCTGCCCACAGAACTGCTGCTCACTGGATTTTTTTTTTGCACCATTCTCTGAAAACTCTACAAGTGATCACTGAGTGCATGATATAATATAATGGGAGGGTTTCTGCAGACTGGATAACCCTGACTGCTTGCGAGGGCAAACTCTGTTTGGCTGTACCCCTGAAACCTTGAATGAGGAAATTGCAGCGGATGATTACTTGTCTGATGGCATGTGCAAGGTCCTGTAGATGTTTAGCTATGTTCAAATAAAATACAGGTGTATATAGGCATTTAAAACGTGGGGGTAAAAATATAAAACTGAAAAAAGAAAAAGCCAGCAAAGTTCTAAACATGCAACTAAACTGAGACCACAGAGAGTTGTTATGGTACTGTAGAATTTACCCAAATGAAAAATTGATTTGGTGTAACTGGGAACATGCATATTATCTGAGTCTTTGTGTCAAAGCTTATCAAAAGATGATCTCAACCATGTCATTTTTGCACTTGAGACATACAGTATATCCCAACTAAGACACATTCTGTGAAAGTTCCCCAAAAAATAAAATAATAAATCACACATTTTGTCTTATTAAAATGGAATGATTGCTTTGTTTCACTGACAGACCGCTACAGTGGTCCCTTCATCTTCTCTCAGCTATTTCAATATATTGCAGCATGGATCTAAAAGAATGCATCATTAAAGTTTTAGCTTCACTTTATTGGCTACTCATAAAATTCAAGTGATTTTTAAAGTGCTAATCCTTACATTCAGGCATTAACAGGAATGCCTCAGTGCATTTATGACCTCTCGGACATCTATAACCATACCAAATACATCCATTCACGAGGGGCCAGATGTCTTATTCTTCTAAAGAAAATACAGACACAGGTAGAAAGGTATGCCTATTTTAACTGAATATCAGAATGACATATTTACTTTCTATAGTTTGCAGAAAAAGCAGACTATTTCAGTATTTATCTGGAAAAAAAGAATAGGATCTACTCCATCGTGAAAGCAGGGCTGACTGAGCCAGATAGAGCCCTTGTCTACCCATTGGCAAGACCCATTGATCATATAAAAATGGGCGATTCAGAAGTAGTACCCCCAACATATCCCAAGACAGGCCAGTTTATCATAAAATATGGCTTGTAGCCAAGGAGTGCAGTTGGCTAAACTCAGGCAAAAGCCATTGATCTTACAACATGGGTTGGAGATAGAAAACCCCAATGGCCAATCTTTGGAAAAAAAAGCCATTCAATCACACAGTATACCTTGTAGCAATGGAGTCCACTTGGCCATTCTCAGGTAAGACCCATTGATCCTATAATATAGGTTAAATATAGAAAAACCCCGACGGGTAATTTCCCGGCTTTTGTGTCGTTCAACCAGGAATTCACTTTTGCCACCCCCTGTTAAGACCTGCCAATGTGTGTCTGAATATATTTGTGATAAACAGGAGTACCCTAGCCAGAAGTGTCCAGCTGTTTTTTTTACTCTACACACTCAGTGTCTGCATCTCTGTCTTTATCTCCATTGCTTTCTCTCTCTACACTAGCTCAGTGCACTCATACTGTATTCATGTGCATATTCCTGGTGTGATTATGCGATACAAATGGACATTCTGGGTGTGATCACATGAGGCAATCGTGTGCACACGCCAGATACGATCGCGGGCGCATTCTCCATCTGATACGATCACGCACGCATTTGTTGCGATCACGTGACGCTGTCATACACACGTTCTCGACGTAATCACGTGACGTGATCGTGTGAATGCTCTCGATGTAATCATCTGCACATTTGCAGTGCGATTATGTGACATGCGTGCTGTCGATGTGACAGTGGTTATTCAGTCCGGACCAGCCACTGTGGATTAGCTGCTCTCTGAGGGTGGTGGAAGGAGAACAGGGTAGTCCCTTATCGTAGGAGTCTTCTGTGTTTTCTCTGAAGGTATTTGAACTTGCCCCTTCAAAGGACTGGGCTACTGAATTAGCCATTAATGGTGCTGTTTCATAGATGGCAGCAGGACTAATGGGTGATCTGACTATGATAATTTAACAAGACTCCCCCGCTGTTTGTCTCATCTTATTTTCCCCTTCATTCACTCATTATTAAATAAATACATTATTTATCGTATTTATGTATTTATTGTGATCAAATTAATACATTTGTATTTCTTGTTGGGGAGCAGGGTGAGGGAGTTCTCATTCTGTTATTGTCTCACCCCCTTGGGCATCTATATATCTATATCCCTCTTTTATCTCTCCATCACTTTCTCCTTTGTGACAATGGTGTTTTGAAGGGCATTACATGGGGAAGAATGGATAGCAGATTTATACCTGGCTCTGTCCTCACAAGGTTTTAAAGTGGAGGTCAGACTCGTTAAAGCAGGGATGGAATTACTGTGGTTTACAAGAAAGCATTCAAAGGTCTGTCTGCCTAGCAATCACCATGTTATCGCGTATGTGTGTGTCTGTATGTGTGTGTGTGTGTGTGTGTGTGTGTGTGTGTGTGTGTGTGTGTGTGTGCATATGGATGTATGTATGTGTGTGTATTCAAAAACATAACCAGAATGAAGTAGCCAAACATGCTTAACATTTTTTTGATTTGTGAAAAGATTCTTCACACTCTTGGCACTTAATGTTGGCAATGGCTGTATTCTCCATACTATTTAATTACACATTTAATTGTGTGAGTGAAGGTAATTGTCCAAGTTAAGGAAAAGTTTAATGTGAATATCTAAAAGAAATTGAAGTCTAAATCAACAATCTAAATTGATTGAATCTTGGCCATAGTACTAGTTGGGCTGTCTAAATATATTCAGACATCCAGTGCTCCTGTAATAAAACGAGTGGAAGCAACACGCTCCATGTTCTAGCTTTATTCTTAGACAGAGATAGGACAGCTATGCCACTAAGAAACTGCATAGTTGCAGTCCATTTAAAAGGAACCCCCAGCCAGGGCTCATCTGCAACTCACGTGACACATTGGACAATAGTGTGTATCTGGGAGTTCATAAAAATATTCTGTCACCACCAAAGATTTGCATTCCATCATAGCAACAAGATAATGCCAACAATGAATGTATGCTAATACAAAACCTGCTCACTGAATGGCAAAATAATCAAGAGGAATTCTTAGATACCACATCATTCTTCTATCAATATCTGCGACTAAATATGGAATAAATATACATTCTTACCATTGGTTTTACATGTAGAGATGTCCCTGTCAAGCTCCAGTGGTCATTTATTATCTTGATCAATCTTTTTGAGAAATATACATTTCTAAGCCTCCTTTCAGTTCATTCTGGTTTGATTGATAACCCTGTTATCCAGCAGAGGACAATATATTCCAACTGCATATTTCATTGGATGTTTTACACAATGTATGTAACATGTAATTTGATAACATTGAAATTATTTCCAATGTTAAATTTGATGTTTTTATATTCACATTGTTCATAATTAGACAACTGTTAGCCTTCCCTGATAATGCTCAGTGTATTTGTATTGGGGTCTAGCTAACACTGTAACTGTGGGTATAGGGGTGTACCCTGGGCAGTATTAAAGTAATGGCTCATAGTGGCCAGCTTTGTGAGAACTCATATCATTCACAATGAAATTGAGTGTCTTTCAAGAGGTTAGCATTATTCTCTAATGCAGGCATCACCCTAGAGAATTGCACCTGTTTTACATAAGTGGCTCTCAGTATTTTATTTCAAACTTGATAACTTGATTTGCATTTTTGCCAAAATAATTGTATTTGTGGCACTTTATTTCCACCGAAAATTATGAAGATAAAGTTAATATATTTTAAATGGTACAAGCTTTATTTAAACCAACTCTCTGTGATGCTCACATCTGGAGTTATAAAGTCAAACTTTCTAGCTTCGGTGGAGACTGGAACTCAGACACAGACATCTTTGCTCTACCAACCCTTTCAGAACAACACGTCTCAGAAATGTAATTCTGAACTTTACAAGTCTGAAACAATCGGTGGTTCTGAATTGAAAGGGCAATATTGAAATTAAGTGAATTCATTTGCCACTTTCATTTGCTCTTTCAGACAATGAAATTGAGGAGCGTGGGGAATCGGTTCTTCGCATGTGATATTGCACCGAAAGTTTGCATCAAACTGCAAGACTGCATATCAGGCTTTACTGTTGGAACTGTTGTGTTTACATCTTTTATTCGGTGTAACCAGTTGATACTTTTGAGATTATAGGTCAACGATGGGCCAAGATGAGTTGAATAGTCTGTCTTTATTGTTCAATATGAAGGTCTTAAGGCTGTCCTTTTAAACAGGCACCCTGTTTGCTGGCCACTTTCTCCAGCCTGCCCTTGTCCAAGCCTCTCATACATGCTACAAAGCTTTGTTATCAAGCCCCACTCCTAATTCATTCATCTGTGTCAAGGGCTCTCATCAAACGTAAAGTTCCCAATGCACTGAAATTATAAACAAATCATTTCATTTGTCTTTCTGGCTTGCTGTCCGGCTCAAAGCCAGCCTTCAGTATTTTCCTTATTTTGTGATTCTAATGTAGTGTAATAAAATGTGTTATTGTTGTGGTTTGTATTTTAATGTTTTCCCTGCCCAGGGGCTAACAGAGGTATTTGCGCACATCAATTGTGATGGGCCCGGTGTCTGTTAAATTACATAATAAAGTAAAGTAAAGAATGAAAATTCACTTTCATCTTAACTGCATTTGTGAAAATAATGTTTCCAGCTTCTAATTTCAAGACTGGTTTATTTAATTGCTCATCCTTACAATTCACCTTTACATGGCATTATCTCGGATTAACATTAACATCCTTCCAAGTGTTCGAATGATATTTACTATGGCTATGATGAAGCCGTTCCAAGTTCTTAAAAAGTGAAGTCAATATAGTTTGCTAAGTAAATAAAAAAATATAGACCTGGCATAGGACATTTTGCAACCGAATGAAATTAGGCTGCACCTAACAGAGCAGTAAATTGGGAGACGTCTCACCTTACTTCATCACGCGAGCTCAGTTTGAGAATCGCAATGCACTTTATACCCAGCAAGTCAGAAAGGTCGTCGATCCACCTCATGTTCCTTCAGGCATTGGGCCGCAGCCCGTCTACATTTCTGTGTCTAATAACGCACCATTTTGAGCTCTGTCCTCTTGGATTGCTGAAGAGCAGAGGGAAAAGCTAAAAGATTGGTTGTGTTGCAACTTCGTGCAGCTAAAGGTGACACAGCATTGATTAACGGTAACCCCCCGGCTCGGCAAAGTGGCAGGTGCCAGACTGTGATGAGTCAGAGATCAATCCAGGACCGTATTTAGAAAACAATTATGGCCATTACACCAGTGTCTTAATGTGGTATCTCTTACAAGGTGCACAGCCATCCTGCTGCTCCCCCTCTCACCAATGTTCTATAAATTAAACATGAAGAACACCTCATCAACATTTCCATCAATACCCTGTTCATAGAAGTGTAGTTAGCCCTGGGGGGTTGTCCACGGTGTGCGGTAAAATACCAACACAGAACTGATGTGGTGCACAATCGCCCCTTATTGTCTGGAGTTCCGGAGGGTACACAAAAGGAACTCTTGAAAAGAAATCTCTCGCTCCCTTGTGGTAAATGGCAGGCATTTATATAGCGCCTTTATCCAAAGCGCTGTACAATTGATGCTTCTCCATTCACCCATTCATACACACACTCACACACCAACAGCGATTGTCTGCCATGCAAGGCCCCGACCAGCTCGTCAGGAGCATTTTGGGGGTTAGGTGTCTTGCTCAGGGACACTTCGACACAGCCCGGACGGGGGATCGAACCGGCAACCCTCTGACTGCCAGACGACCGCTCTTACTGCCTGAGCCATGTCGCCCCTCGTGAATGCTCTGCGTGTGGGTTCAGCGCAGAGTTCAGCGGAAGAACACTTGAATGGTATTGAGATGAGTGCTCATTTTGACCCTGGGAAGAAAAAGCCTGCATTACTGCGGGTGGCCAGTGGATGGAGGCTGTGATGAAACAGAAACCTCTCTCTCCACTATGATTCCTCACTGCCCGCCACACACGCATTGGGTGGTCAGGTCTGGCGAGTATGTCTGCTGTATTTTGCATGAATGCCTAATTCCTGGACAAACCTTCCCCACATTTTATAGAGCTGAATGTGTAGCTTTCAACTGACATTGAGGAGAGAATCTCAGGGGTTCCAATGACTACAGTTATTAATGAAGGCTTAAATATTGCCTTTTGCTGTCTTTTCTTTTAATTGATGGGATGTAAAAGAAGCCTGGACTCCTATTCTAATTGGTGGGAGGTGGGGGTTAGGGGCACACACACACATTCTGACAGCGTGTTTGTTTCTGCCTGTGAATGGCCGTCCCCTTGTTCTACAGCAGCCTGTGACCCACATATCTCTTAATACTGACACACATTCCCCCTCTCAGCATGCAGACACACCCAGAGAGGCCTGAATCCAAGACCTGTCCCAATAAATCCCCACCGCCCCACCGTTACCTCGGCATCGGCTCTCGGGTTGCCAACTGTCCTATATTAGCCGGGACGTCCCATATTTCAGCCAAAAGTTGTGTGTCCTAGGGAGAGGTGTGAACAGTCAAGCCATATACGAGTCCCCGCACGAGGGCTTTTGATTTCCTGCCATGGCACCTTCGAAGCTGATGACCTCTTCTCTATCCTCTACCCTCTCTGCCTTTTCCCTGTTTCAATAAAGCACAAAATATGAAAGGCCTATCTGCTCTCCATTAAAAATGAAAACTAAAATAAAACTGTGTCCTCTTTCTGTCCGGTAACTTAACTTAGTTCTTTTGCACTTTTTTTTTGGACTTCCTGGTAGATATACGGTTAATGCGCATTGCACCGACAATCAACGCATGAGTCAATAAATCTGATAAGCATGACTATTTACCTGGCAGATGTACACAGTGCTATGTTCGATATGTATTAGATTAAGATGTGAATGTCACACCTTGCATTTCATCTACATGCATTTAGCTTTCGCGCAATCAAGCAAGACACAATGGGACACGTTTTCAAACCGTAGGCTAAGTGTCTGTTCAACATGTGCCAGGTTAAGAAATACAGTATAATACAGCAAGACAATGCAACTGCTGCATACTGTAACCTACTCTCTCGCACAGAGCCGCCTTGCCTACCACCCCACCCCTTGACTCCCCCCAATAACGGCAGCAGTGTCAGTGGTTTCATAATTGCTCCAAGTCAACAGTGGATAGATTTATGAAGGCTTTTGTGTAATTAATATTTTCCTCCGCATAATTGTCCTGTTCAACATGCACAATGCACGGCCGTGTCCGTTCAAAACCTTCAACACCATTGGGTACCAGGATCGCACCGAAGTGCAGTGGATCCCTGCCAAATAATAACTTATACTGGTGAAGGAAAGAGCCAAGGAAGATACTGGGTGACTTATAACATCGGCTTATACAAGCTACATAGCAGTGTTGATGACAGCTATCTGAGACACACACTTAAGGAAGCAATAAATTTGGCGGCTGCCAGGGACACGCTTGCCGACAAGAGAGCAACGAGAACCACAGAGACGCCGGCCTTTCCCTGGCAAGTCTCCGAAAAGTCTCCCCGAGCTTAGGGCAGGGCGGGGGGAATTTCACATAGACAAGCTGGGTCAGACTAAGAACACAGTCTCCAATCTCGCCAAATCCTCCCCGGAGCCCAGGGTAAGCATGGGAAAGCCAGCGTGTTGTGTAGATGGGGGTCGGGGGAGTGCGTTGGTTAAATATTCCCCGGCCTCCCATCCCACGTCGAGGAGCACGCACCCTGCCTAACAGGGGTTATCCCGAAAGCACGGCGGTTTTAAAAAGGACACAATTACCATCTCCGAAATGATTCAATTAGAGTCACGGGGCCAAGAGGTGTCGACAGTGAGAAAATACTCTCCTCATCTTTTCATCAAAAGCACAGATATAGGGAAGACAAACGGCATATCATATTGCAGCTGCCACAGTCACACCCCCATCCCACCCCGCACCATTTTATTTTCCCCCCTATTTCTAAAAATGTCCACAGTTTGTCAAAAAAATGAAAAAAAGCTGAGCCGCAGAAGTATTTTGGGTGAGTGGGTGTCAGTATATCTTAACGCATGCATTTGGGAGGGATCTAAAATGATTTCACTCTGGGGTCTGGAAGTATTAGCTCAACCTTCAGCTGTAAACTGAGCCTGCTGCAGGACGCCCTTGACTGACCTTGGGCTTTTTACGGCCCATTTAGGGAGCATATAAATAATATTGATGGCTTCTTCAGAAAACTGGGTTTTTTTATTCATTTTTATTTATATTTTTAGCCGGATTTACAACTCAGAGAGGACAGGCATTTTTTATATTTTTATAAGAAATTTGCATTCCATTCCACAAGCAATGGAAGCACGTAATAGAGATGTATGCATTTATTTTTTTCTGCAGTTCTTATTAAATACACACACAGTAACAAGTGAATAACAAAATATAAAAATAGAAATAATGGGTTGTCAACATGAGTGCAGAAGAAATACAAACATATTATCATATCTATTGTTTTCTCTCATAAAAATGAATGCCCAAATGGCTTCCAGCACCTAACACATGTTATGGTGGAGGAGAGAAAGTGTACCAATGAAGGTCAATGCAAAGACAGGTTTCCAGAGTTTGAATGCTAATGCAGAGGTTTTGAATGCTGTACAGCTGCAAAAATGTGGTGCCGTAATATATCTGTCATTTTGAAGTAGGCAGTGTGTTTTATTACTTCTGCGCTTTCTTGAATGCTAAGCTCATATTTTTACTCTAACCCTCCTCATTATTTATATAAACAGCGCATCCAAAATGCGCAGAACGCTTGTTTGAAGAAACACGTAGGTATCTTTTTTGTTCCAACGAAAGGAGTGGTACAGACAGGGTCTCCTCTGTAAACTTGGTGAAGACCGTGCTCCACTCAACTGAACGTGCTGTGCCATCATTAACATAATTGCTGATTCTTTTTTTTCTTCCTTTCAAAGAGAAGGAACTGGGCTTTTTCCCAGAGGTGGGTTTGGGTTCTGCACACAGGTGTGCATGGAGCAAATGCAAGGATTTCTTTTTTGGGGGGACAGAAGCAGGTGCTATTTTAATTTAATTGGGATGTTCAGCCCCCCCCCCCCCCCTCCCCCCTCCAATCCCCTTTTACCCAAAAGTTCAAGCTGCAGTGGCTTCTGTGAAGAAGTGCTCAATTTAATTTACTAAATGTACCCCCCCCCCACCCCAAGTACCTCACACTCCCTCGGGTAATCCAATATAAAGTACTGTTCCTTATAAATAAATATATAAAATAAATACAGGCACTATAATGGTTACACTGGCCACAGTCAAGTCATTCATATGCCTAGTTAAGATGTTGCTCTTTTGAAATTGGAACGGCACAAACTCATAGTATTACTGCATTACACTATTATTGTTATTACGTCTCCGTTCTGTCTTCAGTGATGTCCATTGGTTCTTGCTGCTGTGGAAGGGGTTGAACAGGTTGCTTTCTGCTTCAGTCCAAAAAGGTCGCCTGGGTGACCAGGTGACCAGCGCTAAAGGTTAGGGGGTCACACAGGAGAGGAATGAGCAGAGAGGATCAGACCCATCTAGCCAATTGGCCATGACCTCTTGTCAATCTCCAACAGCCTTGGGGCTAACCTTCATTATGAAGTGCTACCTCTGCAGAAAAGAGACTGTTTGTTTGTGGTTACCTGGGATGGCCCTGAGCAGGGAGTATGAGCACTGGCTCTTCTGACCCTGGAGGCGATAGGGGGGGGGGGTAACAGGTTTACAACCCTCATGAGACTGCCGCAGTTCTGGAATTAAGGCTTAATGCTCAGGAAGTGCAGTCTGGTAACGTATTCCATTTTATTCAGCACGTGCTTTAGAATTCTTCTGATCTGCAGAGACACTCATACATTAATTTAGATAATTTCAACTGTATAAAATAATAGTCTGAAATAATCCACAGGGCAACAAAAACAGGGGCAAATAGTATGTTATCCTTGCCCCTCCTCACCTTACACACACGTGCACACATACACACACGCACACATGCACGCACGCACGCACACACACACGCACACACACACACAAGCACACACGCATGCACGCACACGCACACACACTTATTGTTTCTAAAGGAGGGCTTGCCATTGCTGCATGAAACATTTTTATGTGCAGTACCTACCACTAGTGGGCACTCTGAGTCCACACGCACAACCCTGCTGCTTGGCTGCAGCAAAGAGCTTCTTCTCAGCACAGTAAGGAGGGTAACTAGAAATGTCACTCCGGTGAAGGTTGCAAGGTGGCGACGTAATTAATTAATGTTTTGATTTGGTACCGTTCCAATTTCAAAAGAGCGACATTTAAACTTGGCATATTTATGACTCGTCTGTGGCTAGTGAAACCATTATATTGTGTGTATTTTATTGTATTTCTATTTTATACATTTTTATGTGCATTTTGAAAAAATATTTTTTGGATTTATAGTGGATTAGCCAAGGCGTGTGGAGAGTGGGGGGTTTGGGGGGCCCTTCTGCTCTACTTCTTAATGGATTGTTGGGCGGGGAGCGGGTATTGAGTGTTCTCTGCAGGGTTACCTGCAGGAACAACACTGTGCTCCTGGTGCATGGAAATAAATGTATCCCTTTTTTTGTAGCAAAAGCGATAATTCTATGTAAAACCGAAGGCACACTCGCAGCCCAGGATGTGAATTCTGAGGCTGGTAAGTTGTCGGGGAAGTCGACAGTAATGGAGAATCATCTGTTCCTGAATGATTATACTGCCCCATTTCCAACATCATCTGCAAACCCCAGCCCCCTCCTCTCCCTTCCCCTCACTTCCCCCCAACGGTGCTCGTGCCATTCTGTTGATTTAAATTGTGCCCCTGCATTTTTATATCAGACTGTAAATGTCTGCAAGCCTCATCCACTCTCAATTACCAAACGATAGCAATCTATTCACATAATTAGAAACTTTCCAGGTGTCTACCCCCAAGGACGCAAGGCGTACGCTGCTTTTTCGGCGAGCGCAGTCGGAGGCCGGCGCCTGGAACAAAGCGGCAGGCAGATTACGGCACCCTCAGCGTGGCCTGTGGGAAGGAAGGAAAGCGCCGGAAGGGGGGAGGGGGGGGAGGGGAGAGGCACTCTTTACGAGATGCGGCATAACCTTGAGTCTGGCTCCTGGCGCTGTCCTCTCACCCGCATCGCCGTCGCCTTTACCTCGCTGCACTCGGCCGAACCGTTGGCCGCGCGGCGGCAGTGTCAGGGAAATTGCACGAGGTGGCACCGAAATGCGTTTTTAGAAAATTGCTCCGCTGCCAGTTCAGTGGGTCAAGGCCCGGAGGAATTCGGGGAGAGATGCTGGAGCACGAGCTAGCCGCAGTGTGTCTCAGCCCGGCACACTTCAGACCGTAAAACACGACGCTGTACCTCATAAAAATAGATAAATAAGCGAAAGAAAGTCACACTGATTTGCCCTGCCCTCGGCGTCATTGTAACATGCAAAACCAAAGACTGCATCAATGGAATTATGGAATCGTGCATTGCCCATACGTCTAATCGCTGCATTATTTTGCTGCCACAGTATCAAGGGTGGATGACTGGTTTGCATATGAATTAGAAGAACATAGAGTATATTCAGAAATCCTTAAGTTGGTTTTGATTAATATTTATGAGTACGCTAGCAGCATGAATAGAATGGAAGCAATCCATCTGCAACACCAACACGTAATGTAACTTTTTGGCCCACTTGTATCCATAAAATCAATGTCATATTGTAATTGTGTATTAATTGCATTATAAATTGAAATGAAATAGCCTGGTGTCATTATTTGGTAATTGCTATTGTAAGGTTATGATTAGATCATTCATTTTCATCTTTCCTTGTGTCTAGTTATTTAGGAGCATTTAATTTGTAATCATGGATATATTTTTTTTTTTTCTGTGACGGTTTTAAATGGCACTAATTACATAAAATGCAAACATGCAGGGAAGTAGACAATGCAGTGGTTATTCAATATACAGTAAACAATGAGGATTGCAGACATTATAATAGTATAGCATTGGAGATTTCACTGGATAATTCATTGGGAAATGAAACTCTGTACTGGGTTAATGCTGTATCGACATACTCTGTGGTGTTCTTTACTAATGCCATATCTTCAACTCATATGTACGTATATATATATATAAACTAAACGCAATATTATATAACAAAAAATCCTGGCTTTAGGGTCTGAAACAACTTGGCTTACAGCAAGAGTAAGGTAGTAAGGTAACAGACTGGCAATAAACTGCAGACTCACTTCGACTCAGGCCCAAAGGCAGGGGTCAATTGCTTTTAATTGTACCGAGTGCGTCCGCTAAATGATTCCGAGTTATACTGCTGACCCAGAGGAAATCAACAAATGAGATTTAGAATAGAATTTAGCCAAATTATACTGGAAAAAGATCACATGCGTATTATTTTCTTGATGAGAAAGTTAAGCTGTTTCTGTGTGTGTGTGTGTGTGTGTGGGTGTGTGTGGGTGGAGGGAGAGAGGAGGGGGGATTGGGATTGGAGTGATAAAAGACCTAAACAGATCACAGTTGAGATTAACTTGAATAATTTCGGTCTAATACAATACATTAGTTTAGGCTATTCTTTTATTTGTATCCAATTAATTGAACACAATTTCCATTTAGCAGATAACCTTTTTTTTTTTTTTTTCCAGCCCTGCCTCATTCTATTTTCTTGTGAAGAAACTGCAAAAAAAGAAAAGAAAAAAAAAACCTGCTGCTGTGGGCTCCAAAGGGATGTGTTTCTAGGCCTGTGATGCCACGGAAAGCTTACAATCGGAGCTCGCATTACAAGTTGAAGGCCTTGTTCAGGCAGCAATCAATATGCTGCGTCCCTCTGTGCTTTGACACACTTGTAGGGAAAATTGAAATCCAGTGATCTCATTAAACTAAAATAAAGTTATACACTTACCCGCCCTGCTTAATGATTTTAAGTAGTTGTGGATTGCCAGGGATGGGATTGACGCAACGGTAGAGGTCGGCGGGAGAACGTGACGGAAGAGGCGCTATGGTAACAAGAGGAGTTGCAGAAAGCTACATCGGCTTTGATTTATTGAATCTGCCTTCAACTTGCGCCCCCTCAGGAGATGAATACAAGAATGGAATTAATTTAGATTTTTCTACCGGCTGGAAGAGTGTCATTTTGAAGGCTCCACATTATGTTACATATGCAGGGTGCGTGCCATACAGTTAAAATGGCACCTGGATATATACAGCAGGCTCCAGAATTATTGATAAATATGCACAAAAAGTGCTGTAAAATAAAACATAATGCAGTCATTGATATAAACTTTTTTTTCCAACATGCTTAAAGTAAATTTTGTGAGCACTGTATTAGGCATTTGTATATATTTTTTTTTACTTCTACAGCTCTAGCCTATCCACTTAGAGGTTTGGCATATTGCATGTTCAGAGATGCTCTTCTGCATACCACTGTTGTAATGTGTGGTTATTTGTGTTACTGTCACCTTCGACCAGTCTGGCCCTTCTCCTCTGACCTCTCTCATTAACAGCACATTTCTGTCTGCAGAACTGCTGCTCACTGGATGATTCTTAGCAAACTCTAGAGAGTTTCTAAGGTACTCAAGCCACCCTGTCTGGCAACAGCAATCATTCCATGGGCAAAGTCACTTAGATCACATTTCTTCCCCATTCTGACATTTGGTATGAAGAACAGCTGAACCTCTTGGCAATGTCTGCATGTTTTTATGCATTTAGGTGCTGCGACATGATTGGTAGATTCAATATTTGCATTAAAAAGCTGGTATACAGGTCAACCTAATAAAGTACTTACTGAGTGTATATTTATTGTGTGTGCATGAATTGTGTGTGTGTATACAACAGGGTTAGGGTGAGGGTTAGGGATTTATCTAATATGTAAAACAAAGCAAAGGAAATAGAAAGCTATGGCACATACAAAATGTGCCAGAGTGATACTCTGATCAATGTACTGTTTAACACAATGTATGTTGTACATTAATTTGGTCTATTTGAAAAGAAATTATGAAATATTATTACAATCCAGGAAGTGAAGCATAGTTCACAACATTTCTTTCACTTGTAACTTTATAATTGATTTTTGAGAGCTTTCATTTTCTCCACAATCATCCCAGAGAGAAAGTAATACTCCCAACAAAAGGCTTTTATTCAGGAGTGAAATGTTTCAAAGCGGGGGGCTTTCTGAACAAGACAATGAGAACTAATGGAACAAGACTGAAAAGGCATGCACAGTAGACTCAGCAGACCAGTAAGTCTCTTTCAAGGCAACACAGATCCAAACGCGAACATTTTATGGTTGGAATGAATAAAACCTGATTAGAATGAATGCAACACTTTTACTAAGACTATTAGTAACCCCAGAGTGATGCCTTTACAACCTGAATTGCACATAGTGAGTATTTCACAGTTGTGCCTGGTATGGCTGGTTTGCCAAATTCTGTACATGGGATATATGTGAACAGAATGCATTTCATAATTCTCTAGCTCAATGCCATAGAATAACAAGATTACTGTGCTAATTCATCAGAATAACCCCAGGGCATTGGCAGGTGTTCTGAGCTTTCCTTTTGATAACAAGACGTAGAAATTCCAATTCACTAGCTCTGCTGCCAGTATAAAAGATCATTTCCTACACTGAGTTGTGTGCATACAGTTATTTTCTACTGAAAGTCTGCAAATATTTGCAAGTCATACAAATCTTTTTTTTTTTGTAATTGCATTTTTTATTTCTTCCCTTGTCAACAAAACTATATGGAAATAATGTTCTTGGCAAGCAAAATAGCAAATTGTTGGTTGCAATGATTAACAAATCTGGCATTTCATTACTTACACTGGAAACATTCTTAAAATATTAGGAAAGTGTATGATGCTCTTTTCACTAAATGTTAGTAAGTGTGTATGTGACTGGAATGAAACAAAAAAAAGTGACATTGAATCTGATTGGACCAATATTAACCCCTTAAGTATCACCCCTTTTCTTAACACAAGCTTGAAAATAACATACCCAAAATAAAATGCCTACTATTCTTGAACCCTTTTGACTTCAGGTATAATCCTGGTGCTTGGGGGTTGGGGGTTGTTTTCAAAGAGTCAGAATTACTGAATCACAGTTACAGAAGCTCAAAAGATGTTTCTCACTAAACAGATTTTCTGTATTGAGTGGTTAAAGATTATTGTGGCAGTGCCTGGCACAATTAGAAAAACAATGGAGCCACAGCCAAAACACTGGACAAATTCCCTTTCAAATGTCATGACAATATCACCAAAAATGAGCATTCTGCATTGTTTATGCTTGCACTTCCCTCTGCCTAAGTACAATAATCACTCAATGTATTTTGATGATCACTGATATAAAATGGGGTCACAACAATGAAAATGCCCTCTATTGTGGAGCCAAAATGTTTTCACTGTCTTTCTCAGAGACAAAAAAATTGGAACATAAAACATCACAGGACACTTGTGTAGCACTGTAAGTATTTACAGATAGCTAGGACCGGAGTCTAGGTTCGGACGAGCAGTTTATAACTAGAAATCAGGAATAACAGACCACAGACTAAGGGATAAGTTTGAACTGCTGGCTTATACACATAAGTTGGTACCAAATCACATATTTCATGCACACACAGATTTTTGCATGTAAATCGCATGAAACCATCCAACATAAAAACAAATTTTATGTCATCAGCATTTCTCCCTATTTCACCTCACTTGAGTTTGATTTAAACCTATTTGGTTCAAGAGGAAAACTTCAACTTAGATTTTTTTAAATTGTTATGAGCTTCTCGTTTCTCTTTGAGCTGACTCAGACCTTAGTTCTCGTTTTATCTCAGTTAGGCCTATTTAAGACTTTAGTTTACTTTCTCATTTGTTTACTTAACCAGTACACAAGTTTAGAATGTACAGAAACACAATTACCAATTTGGCACAAAATAAATGTGAAAATAAAATACAAGTAGTTACAAAATCAAAGCACAAACTCAAATTCCACAGATCAATATCTATATGTTCAATTAATTCAATTTTCAAACCATGTGTAATCAGTCCCTTTGTTGAATCCTTTACAAGTCCGATTAAATTCCACTGCAGTTTGCAACAAATCAATATCCTTGTCTTTGGAGTGTAGTTCGGTCTTGCAGAAACAATGCAATTCCTCCTATGGGTGGCTCGCCATCTTGTTTTCCAGCTTCGGTGTGCAACACCAAGCGATCCTCACAACTAAAAAAACCTGGCCTGTTGTACAACAGTGCAATATACATACAAACATTTAAGTCTTACAGATTTCGTAACAAAATTAAGTACTCGAGGAAGACTTGCAACTAAATACAGGTTAATTGTTCATTTAATCTGAACCGCACTTTAAAATAGCAGCGCCATTCACGTCACTTTATTAACAAGGCTAACTTTACCATGCCGGTTGCATGTTGGGCTTGCAAAATAAAGATAGCATGCTAATTTACATGGGGAGAAATAGTGTTAACTCACCAAATCCTTGTTCAAACGCAAACAAAAATAACATAAACCAGCAAGATAGATAGAAGGTGAACACAAAATCCTCCAAAATTGGGAAAATAAGGGTTTATACTTTTTGTTACAAAATAAGGAAGTGCTATCACTAAAGGAATGGCATCCTAAAATTGAGTCTTAACTCTTTCAAGTAGTAAATCCTGTTACCATAGTGATTGAAAAAGAATGCAAAAAAACCCACACCGGCCCTGGACTAAGGGGTTAAAACAATAATTATTGAAATGTTATTGCACAACCAAATTAAACATTGTTACAATGCTTAGATTATTCTTTTTATGTGTCAAGTATTTAATTCACATTAAAACACCAATAATCTATTTGTTTCTCAGTGTCTTCAGGCGTTTTCTTAAAGCAGTAACCAATGAGTAGCCTTCAGTTGGTCTTATAAATCAATAACGAGTCCTAACCTTTAGTGGGTCTTAAAAAGCAGTAACCAATGGATAGCATTTTGTAGTTGCTCTTATAAAGCAGTAAACTGACCTAATCTTAACGGGTCATACAGTATGAAGCAGAAACCACTGGGTAGCCCTTAGTTTGTCTCATAAAGCAGTAACCAGACCTAGCCTTTAGTGGGTCTTACAGTACAAAGCAATAACCAGTGGGTAGCCTTTAATGGTTCTTATACAGCAGTAACAGGATCTAGCCTTTAGTGGGTCTTACTGTATGAAGCAGTAACCAGTGGGTAGCCTTTAGTGGGTCTTATAAAGCAGTAACCAGACCTAGCCTTTAGTGGGTCTTACTGTATGAAGCAGTAACTAGTGGGTAGCCTTTAGTGGGTCTTAAAGAGCAGTAACCAGACCTAGCCTTTAGTGGGTCTTACTGTATAAAGTAGTAACCAGCCCTACCCTTTAGTGGGTCCTAAGCAAGACTTTAGAGGGCCTCCTCCCTATAGACTTCTGAATTTGGCATGGCAGCAGCCCAGGGTTAACCCCACTCTCAGTCTGTTTTCCAGAAAAGTTTTCCAGAAGGTTTTCTGTGCCAAATCAAAAAAGTAGCATTCATATTTCCAGTTTAATTCACAGGTGTCAAACTCCAGTCCTGGAGGGCTGCAGTGTCTGCTGGTTTTTGCAGTGTTCTGGGCACCCGTGGTTCTTTTAGAGTATCCATACGCAAATCTCAAGGCCTTAATTGGCAGCTGATTGAAAGGAAACCACAAAAACCCGCAGACACTGCGGCCCCCAGGGAATTCAGTTTGACACCCCTGATTTAATTAATACTGTTAAAGTAGACCTGTAATGAGGTAATGTGTAAACTATTTTGTTCACCTTGTAGGCTAATAAAGTGAAAGTTTAAACGAGAAGCCAAAATATAATGCACAACCAAAGCTAGATCCTTTCATGCTTCTTTAGCAGCATTAAAACCCAACCATTTATTTTCTGGCTTTCATTTCTAGCCGTTTATCCATCCTACCCCCATCCAACTGTTTTCCCCTGATTGGCTCTCAGAATGTGTCTTCTTGCCCTCCTAGAGGCAAAGTCATCTATCACATCTATTTTACACTTATATTTTAAATCAAAAATACATTTTTGGGGGCCTTCTAGCAGCTGCGGAGCCCTTAGCAGGCTTAAGTTGCTGGGCCAACTTCGAGTACTGTCAGTTATGTTCACATTATTCATGTGAAATGTCTGCACATGAAATATCAAAAATAGATATTAAGAGTTACTCTTGAAAGACTGAAAACACGGAGCTGTTCACCTCACACCCTTAACCATATACTTAAACTGCCACTGTGCTCTTGAAATTTTGACTGCTTGGCAGAAACATTATTATTTGCGTATTTTGTATTCCGCAGGCTTGGGGTCAATAAAGGCTATTCGTATTCTGAAGTTTTTTTTCTAAATAATGTCAGGTGTCTGTTGTGTCGAGGAAAAAAATTCAATGTTTGTGGAATGCTTCAACAACAATCAAAAGGCCTGCTGGGACACTTGCATCAAAATCACAAGCACATCTGTCTGCCTTGATAATCATTGTTCTCAAACAAATATAGAAAAGCAGAGTGTTTCTATATTGGGTACACAGCAGAACCAGGACAATTTCAGACATGTAAAATAAATATATAAATAGAGAAGAAGAGAATGAAATAAAATCGAGAAAAATAAATTATATGAAAAAAGCACAATGCTATAAACAATGCAGAAACACAGGTTGTTCCTTTCACTGTTTCTTTAATGCATCACAAGAGAAGAATTGTCAAATCTGACTTGTGAATTTTGTTGAAGACCCACAACACAGAAAGAAAAAAAGAAAAAAAGAAAAAATCAGGAAACGTCACAATTAAGAGAGCTGCCCAAAGGCAAACAATCAAAAGCCAGCGACAGACAACTGAGTTTGAATTCGCCTGACAACTTTAAAAACCGATGACCAGAATTTGAAAAAGAAAGAGCCAATGAAAAATCCAATTGGGTTCCTCATTCGGTGGATGAGACAAGGATGAGTGCAGCCGTAAGCCAAGCATGAAAGGGGATTATCTCCGTCAGAGAGGGGAAGAAGGCATCTGTTATCAGAGACAGCTACTCATCAATAGAAATGAGCCTCTAATAGCAGGAAATGTGGAAGAAGAGGCGTTCAAGAGGTAAAATGTAAGTGACAGGTGTTTTCAATCTTTAGTCAGATAGTGGATGACAATAGGGGATTCTGGGAAGGAACAAGGCTGGAGCAAGGCTGCTAAAGCCTCACCTCAAAATGGGCAGTTGATACCAGCTCTCCATGGGCTCCTGGACCCATATTCATCAAGTGTTTCCATATTCCGGATAAAAAACAGTTTTGCTACATGGTCATGTTGAATGTTTACACACAGGAGTTTACTCAAATGCGTATTTGCATTTTGCAACAATCATTGGAATATCTTTCCCTTTTTGGTGGACATGATGTAGGTACGAAAAGCAGCAAAGGGTATGTTGGTTGAATAGATGGTACACAACACATTCATAGATCACACAGTAGCAGTGCTATAGGTAGCGATATTTAATACAGAACGCTTTCAATTTCACAGAGTTTACAGTAGCAGTGATTTGCTCATCCTGAACATGGCCCAGATGTGTGCGGTTTGGTAATAGGCTACAGGTAAAGCAGGATTCCCACTCTCAGTTGAAAAGGCTACAGGATAGATGTAGAGAAATAGAGAGAATACGTGTTGCATGTTATACTGTATATGCATCATCCATGTTTCTCTATTTCTTCAATATATAATATATTGCTGCTTTGGCAATATGTCCTGCAATTAAGCAATTTGAAATTAAAATTGGGAGAGGGAGAAAGGGTAAAAACTACATTTTTGTTTTGGAGATCGTTTGTTTGGGTCTTTTAAGCTCCCTGCTAATGGACAGATGCCATCGTTATACTTCTGCCATAGCCTTGCCATCATCCCTTTATTTTGGTTGTATAACAGGTATTGTGACATTTCTTATTTGTTGTCCTTGTTATCTATTTGATCTGATTTCACCAAACACGTTACACCTTTCATGAAGAAGTCTGGACCACACACTAATTCCATGAGCTCAGTATTCAATTTCAATACTGATCACTGGCATTTATACATTTGAATCGCCACCAAAATATTTTATTAAAACAGAGGGGGCAGACTCCCATCCTGGAAGGAGTCTGAAGCTGCTGATTGAAAGCTGCTGATTGAAAGGAAACTGCAAAACCCTGCAGACACTATGGCCCTACAGGACATGATTTGGATGGACATCCTTGTATTAAAATCTACCGATGACCATTCAAATTAAGGTCCAGCGAATTATGAATTAATATACATGTACTACTTTCAACAGTTATTAACCCCATCCACTCTGCCCCCTTGTCTCAAATTATTGTTGCGTTCACATTTATATCAAACAAAAAACTGTGGTGTAATAAAACCGCAAAACAGAGATGCCTGATTAGATTCTGGCCCTTCTCCACTGACCTATCTCATTAACAAGGCATTTTTGCCCACAGAACTGATGCTCACTGGATGTTTTTTGTTTTTTGCACCATACTCTGCAAACTCCAGAAACCGTTGTGCTTGAAAATCCCAGGAGATCAGCAACAATCAATCATTGGTCAAAGTTGCTTAGATAATTTCCTAAAGCAGACACTAATCCCCTATAACTGACAAAGCACAAGTTGATCTCACACATTGTGCTTCACCCATTCCACAGTCATTTGCAAAGACTTCTGGACTGGAAATAAAGGGTAATGTACAAATTAGTGGTCAATGAATGGGACCTTAATATGTGTGGATAACTTTGTTCCAATGGAAGATTTTTTCTTTCACCATATATATTTCAATCATGCATCTGCATGATTACCTTTTAAAGCAAAATACTCATCTTTAGAAAAAACAATTCCCTTCCTCCTTCCCTGTTTCAGTTACTCTCCAGGAACATTGTTTTTTGCTATGGGCAAACAGGTGGATTTCATCAAGTAACAAGTAACAAGATTATCTTTTTGATCATCTTCTTGTTAAAATTTCAATTCTTCACCCTGGGGCTAGATAATGGTTCAAATAAACCAGTTTAACATGGAAGGCCTCAAACAAAGCAGGGGTCTAGAGTGAACTACATTCCCCAGAGGAGGTGGATGACTGATGGGTGGGAACTGGGCTGAAAAACAGCATGGGACCGCATCATAGAGCTGCTTCATTAAGTGATAAACGCTTCCACACACTTCCTCTTACACATAAATCATGTCACTGAACATTTGATGTGACTTTGTGCTGTTAATTTAATCTTGCACTGTAAATTTAAACTTACAACAGAACTCTCTGTTGAATTTTAATTGAAGACTAAATATCTGATCTCTCAAATATAGCAACTCAGTCAGGTGTGGTGACACTACTTATGCAAAAAGCCTTTTTGATGTTAGATGAAACTCCACACTAAACAGATCCGTAATGTTTCAGCTTTTATCTCTTAACTTTCTTTGATAATTATGGGTTAAGTTACAAAATAATAAATTAATTTAGGTTTCTTTTTGAGAACAGCTAATCGCTGACACTGTGTATGTGTGTGTCTGTACACGTCTGTGTCTGTGCATGATGCCCAGCTTTAAAGGAACTATTTGTATAAATAACTATAACTATT
This sequence comes from Conger conger, assembly GCF_963514075.1. NCBI lineage: Eukaryota > Metazoa > Chordata > Actinopteri > Anguilliformes > Congridae > Conger > Conger conger. The sequence continues at coordinate 30,098,509 of NC_083776.1, read as the reverse complement.
TACAGTATCCAGTATGTGTCTGCTTGCCTTTTTCATATTTCATATTCATATCATATTCCGTATATGTTACTTTATACATTATATTAATAATGAAGGACGACATATTGAAGTATACAGGACGTGTGATATAATCAATGCAAAAACAAAATGCACTAAGCTGAAGTGCAGCATTCTACAACTGAAGTTAAACATCTAATAGAATACTTGCATTGTCATAGCCGTAGCAATAAGCAAAGGTAATGATTTGTTCATGAACATGACATAATAGTATACATTCTCAGTTTATGTTTTGCAGTTTTAATACAGTCTATGTGTTAGAAAGTACAAAATTAATTTCCTTCAGAGGAAATGACAGATTACCTTGAAATGTAGTGAAGGTTGTCTTCCCCTCTCATAGAACTAATCATGGATGGTCTCAGTGCAAATATCAATGCATCTAATCCTGGCTGGATATAAATGGATCAATCTCCCTAAGTCTGCTTCCTGCTTCACATTGAGCTGAGCAAATCGGAGACATTATGGGAAATAAAACACAATTCAGTACTGTAGTCAGTTTCTAAACTCTCCCCAGCCAGTTTGTTTGCATCTGTTGGGTGAGATGTAGTATAGAAATTAAAAACTGATCCGTTCCAGTAAAATGCGTTCATTATGAGCACAGTTGAAATGATACTAGAACAATTAAATGTATCATATAGAACAGGACATTTTTTTTTAGCATTTATGGTTCCCAAAATAGAAAAATTAAGAACAAGTCAATCAATCCAATAACACCATCCTCATCATCATCATGTTTCATTCATTATGTTCAAATGAAAACATTCATTAAAAATGTACCACCGATATTTAATCAACTAAAGTCATAATGTAATAATGGCTGAACACAGAGGCAAATCTGCTTTGTTTAAAGTCATAGCGGTTGTATCCATTCTCTGGAAACTCTTTTCCCTGAAAAAAAACCCTTCTATTTTCAGGGTACAATACATTTTTATGGTTTATTTATTTGTTTGCCTGTGGGCCAATGTCACTGACATTTTCTCCTCTTTTCCCTTGGAATTTTCCTACATTTCATACCACTGACTTACACAGAAATCTAATCAACAGCCTGCATTAGATTACAATGTGGTAAAAGAGACTGTGGAGGACTGGCAGGATGCTTATAAATCGATTCACTATTTTAATCAAGGTTTTGAAATTACGTCTATTGTGCTTTAATGTCTGTGGGCCCCATATTTTACTATTAGTACATTTTTGACCCTGTACCCCATTTGAATCGCTCAATATTATTAGTAAGCCCATCTCATTGCAGCAATGTTACCCCGCTGTTAAGGTAGAGGACACAAAACTGGTTAAACAGAAAAGACGAGACCCAGACAATGAGACCCCCACCCCCCTGCCCACACCCACACCCAGGGATTCCCTGTGCCACCATGTGGTAGTCATGGTTACAGCCAGCACTGGCTTTGATCTTCACCATGGCACACACCGCTGCACAAAAGCAATGGCCCTTGCTGGATATGGCAGCCATAAGCCCCCTGTTGATTCATACCTTACGTGGATGGGCTAAGAATAGCACAGAGTGTGGTACCAGCCAGTGATGTTCACTATCTGCAGGTGATACATAGGTGCAGATGCATGGCTAGGTTGACCAGTAATCTTCTGCTGTCTGTGAGCAAATTTAGGCCTGGATTCAATCAACAGCTCATTCAATCCATGTACTGTACGTGGAACCCCGCCCGTTTTGTTCTTCATGGAATGTTAGGAAACTCCCTCATTGCTTGGTCATAGCTCTGTGTCACTAACAAGACAACATACACATACATACAATATATACTACTGTATGTACATACAACCTACATACTTACATTGCAAGAAAGCCCATGTCAGATTTCAGATGGAACTCTCACCCTGTTGTAGAGGTAACCAGCCAAGCAAGCCACGCTGAAGTCTGTAGGACCATTGCCAGCTCATTATTTTCATAACACACTGAAAACCACAGTAGTTTTTTTCAGTTTTAATTGGGAGTTGCTGTGCTTATAGGTGATTCAATACCTACAAACATTTCATACTATGTATTCCCATATCCCATTAAAAGTACTGGAACACCATTGTAGAGAAAAAAGGATTAGTGTTTGCAAGGGCCACGAGCCATGACTGACCATGGCTTTAAAAACCGACCAATCCTTTGTGAGGAGGGGGGGGGGTAATGTGCTACTTCACTGTCCAAATCATCTGGAAGAAGATCAGTCAGAAACTCCCATAGGCTTCCCCCCCAATGAACAAAGGAAACCATTCTCCTTTCTTGTACCTCTCAGGGAAATGCATGTGGCAACAATGATAAGCATATGTTTAACAATGTGTTGTAATAAGGATTACAGGCAGCTCCTGCAGTCCTGTATCACCTCCGTTCCATAGTGATGGAGGACGAGCTAAACCTGAAAAGACAGGAGAGCTTTGACAGCTGTCATGCATCAACTGCACTTTCCTTCTCAGCACACTACTCCCTTTCAGGGGAACAGAAACCAAAATTAGAAATTAAGCGCAAGAAAATTAAGTGTAGATTATGAATAGTTTTGAAAATGCAAAGGGAACCGAAATACATTTTCAATCAAAGAAAATAGCAAGGAGAAGATTTTTTTGTTAAGTGAAAGACCTGGGGCTGCTTTAACTGAGAAACAATTATGCTCTGAAAAATTGTGATCTGCAAGCTCAAAACATGCAAATTGTGCGTGATTTCGAAAGGATTTAACGATCCATGCAATGTTCCAATTTCTATGGCCTGAGAAGAGTCGAATAAGTCACTTGAAAGACCCTACAGCAGCCAGTAACTCGCACATATGATTTCATATACAGTATATGCTAATTCCTCAGCAAGGAATTTAATAAAGAAACCTCAAAATATTAAAAAAGCCCTTCAGCAACATGAAACTTAAAAATGAGTCTGGATAAATATGCACAAGTTAATAATTTAAATATCTGGTCGAGTTGAGGTTTCATGAACACAATAATGGGTGGAGTTAGATTGGAGCTAATTATTTATGGAATTGTTTAAACTAACCAGAACATTTTTGCTCTCCACAGAGAATCAACGATGGCTTCAAATTAAATTTTGCGATTGATAGCCTGCCAGTATGATAGTTCATGAAGCCTCAACTACCATACAGCCTCATTTATTTATATTTTCCTACACTATCCATTTACTTACTAAAGCATTTCACATTAAGTACCCTCCTCAAAGATATGGTGATGCAGTCCCACCTGGGAATCAAACCTGACATATCTGAGATACTGTGGTCTGAAGTCCAGCTCTCTCACCAATATACTGCACTACCAGCCTAAACCGCTCTCCTTTTTTCTGGATTCAAAGAATGCCTACCATTTGATTCTACAAACCTGGGATACTTGTCAGCACTCCCACAAGAGATTTAAAAGTTGTAAAAGGGAAATAAAATTTAAAATACCTTGCTTTTGCTAGGCTTTATTAATTTTCTTTTCAGTTCATTTAATTCTGTTCCACTTCATTAGTTTTGTTTAAAATTCATAGGCAGTAATGGATGACGTGTTTCTGCTCATAAGGCTTTATCAGCTTATAACCCCAGGCTCCTATGCTACACATATATGCCACATTAGAGAAAGAGAAATGAATTTGAATTAGCATCCTTTATTGATTCCTTAATACACTGAAGTACTCTTACTTATATGCATGTATGGAATAAGATGTAATATACAGGAAGTATCATTACAGTATCATCTTGACTACCCAATCAGATAATGAATATCAAGAACAACAGGTACTACCATGAAATCATTATTATCCTGCACAGATTCGCCACAGCCAAACATATAAATACATATCAGCTTCATGGTTACTCACTAATTGCACTTTATAATAGCCTCTGAGCATATCAAACTTATGTAGAGAATGTATTGCAAGCATCAGTCATTGAATTATTTGTGGCACTTTGGCACCAGGCCTAGTATCGTTTTCTTTTCTGATATACAAAGGCTACTGGGAAATATGCCTGTGAATGTTGCTGTCCAATGTCAAGTGTCTATTTTTTTATGTGGTGGTGTGTGGTTGACAACCTAACTGAGGCCAGGTAGCTACTGAGAATGAGAGTGCTCGCTACAAATAAGCTTAAAATGCCTTAAACACAAAAGTGGATCACAGAATATGGATGGATGGCTGAACGGAGGGATTGGTGCCTCCAGACATTTGCATACATTTAAAATGTGTCTGAGTTCAAGATTTAGGCTTATGTTTCTCTGCGTTAAAGTTACAAACCCTTACAATGGTCTGAGTTCTTTGGTTTGTTTTGTTGTGTGCTCACAACAGTCCCCTCATTAAATTAGAAAAGAAAGCCAAAGTGATATTTAAAAATTCTCACCCTGGCAGTGTATTGTAGAGTCCGCCCTTGGGAGATGTATGGTGTATGTATGGTGTAGATTCCCACTTATGCTTTTACAGATACCATTTACATGTTGTGTGTGTGTGTGTGTGTGTGGTTATGCATGTGTGTGTGTCTCAGGATTTCTAAGACTTTCATGCAAGAGAAATCACACTTTTTTCAGAATTCTGTTTTCATAGGGCAGGTTTCAAGAAAAGTGGAGCTCCTCCCGATTTTGCCAAGCCACTGCCTCCTCGCAGATCACAACACACACACTTTCCACTTTCATGTGTCCATTATTCAAGGTGAGCTCCAATTTGTCAATGACTGAGACGATTCCCCAGACCAGCCCTGATGAATAAGGCGTTGATGAAGACGGAAACTCAAGGTGCCATCGTCCTCCCCAGTGATCCATTGGAGGTGACATCGGTGCTGGTGTTGTTTTACACCCAGAGCCCTCCAAATGGCCGCCACAGCCAATCTTGGCCTTATCAGTCTGGGCTTGTCCAGATTGGTTGCGTGCCTCATTGGCTGGGATTCGACTCGATCGGGAAAGAGCAGGATTCTCTGGCTGGGTGGTGAAACCGTTTGAATTTTAATGCGTGCTTAACGATTAAAACCACCTGCCAGTTTCTCATTCAGATCAATGATCGTACTTAATCAAGCACTTAAAAAAACTGCATCAAATGTAATGTGGTTTCTTAACTGTTAAACATGATATTTTCTTTAACACTCACCAAGCAAAGAGTGCCAAGTTGGTGGCTGACCAAATAATATGTTCCTGCCATTGTTAAGAGAATTTAGGAATGTAAAAGGTCTACAGGTCAAGTCACAAAGGTCATACAGGGGTCATGTCGGGTAAGGCAGTGGCTTTTGCTACTAATTGTTTGTAGCCTTTACACATGTACATGTGGCTACTCCAATCACCTGAATTAATCAATCACATTTTAATCAGAATATAATACATATTTCATTGGTTCTGTATCAACTGAGATTCATAAGATAGAGAACCTATTTTAGGTGCAAACAAACAAAACTCAATTCAACACTGGCATCCGTACATCATAGCTAAAGAACTGATCAATTATACTAACTTTGCTAGACCTTATAGGGCAATCTAAGGTCCAGTTTGTTCATTGAGATTTTGAAAGTGTCTGTCAGTATACAGCAGTGTGCTTCCCTGAAATGCCAACGGTGGTGCAAAATAAGGTTTAGTGTCTCATCGTGTTGTTTCCCAAGACTCTTTTATAGATTTTATACTCAGTGAAATGTACTGTTTGCAGTTTCCCTTTCTGCTAGCTGTACTTGCATCTCCAGTTTTGCTGGCTCAGTGTGTATTTAATTTAACGGCAGAACTGTAAGATTAGCAGAGGGAGGGGTTACAGTCATAGAACAGCTCTGCCAACATCCTCAACTAGTAACTCATTAGGCAGCTTCATTTGTAGTGAAATTGTGTTTTGACATGCCTAGGAGACGATTTGCCTTAATTTAAATATAATTTAAACAAGATTCATCTACGTGCGGGTGCTACCAATGGCAGTATTAAATGACATGTTGAAACGACGTTGGTATTTGAAAACAATGTGAACACGTTAATAGCCTCATTTGTTCCAATGTCTGTTTAGCACACACTAATATTCATACAAGCTTTTTCTGTTTTGTTTTCTTTTGATGTGTTGTTACCAAACACATGACAAGTTGAGCAAAACAGTTTGGTATACACACATGCCTGAAATTATTATTTTTTATTAAGTAGAACCTTTCCCCCTATTTTTCCCCAAGACCTCCCAATACATGTTGTCAATGTGGACCAGTTTTGTGAATGTGTATACACTCACCAAGCACTTTATTACACCTACTTATTCATGTGATTATCTGATCAGCCAATTGTGTGGCAGCAGTGCAATGGATATAATCATGTAGATTCAGCTAATGTTCACATCAACCATCAGAATAGGGGGGGGGGGGGGGGGAATGTGATCCAAGTCACATGATTGACCGTGGAATGATTGTTAGTAGCAGAGTTTGAGTATTTCAGAAACGGCTGATCTCCTGGGATTTTCACATCCACTAGTCCACTAGAGTTTGCAAAAAATCCAGTGAGCAGCAGTTTTGCCAAAAGAAATGCTTTGTTAATGAGAGATGTTAGAGGAGAATGGCTCGACTGGTCAAAGCTGACAGGAAGGTGAAAGGCAAATAACCACACATTACAACAGTGGTATGCAGAAGAGCATCTATGAACACACAATGCATCATAACTCTAAGTGGATAGGCTACAGCAGTAGAAGTCTAAAAGATAAGTCTGATAAATACCTAATAAAGTGCTCACTGAGTATATAATCTTGCTTGTTTCCAAGGTAATCTGTCTGTGTGCAATATAACCCCTTTATTACTTTTTTCTTGTGTTCTGTATCCATAGTAACATGTAGGCCACCTAATGTGAAGAAGGACTTGTTGCTGTGTTGAGTTTATTTCATTTTTTCGTTTTGTCATTGACTGAGTAAATGAAAGGTAATGATAACCAGTGTCTTATTGTCGATACGCCCATTCATTTACATTCAGAGTGCTTCACTCTCAAAGAGGAAATCCACATACTCTAGCAATAATAGAATCCATGCTGGTTCTCCTTAACAATCAGTGGGTAGCCATGTTCAATTCTCACATAGCATTACACAATCTTTCAGATTGCAATCCAGGGGATGATTCACTCAGTGGTCACTTAAGTAATGTCTATTGACTGTTTTTATTATTTCAAAATTAATTTTCAGTCGACAGTCTCATTTGGTCAGACGCAGGAGGCCATGTTAAAGCTTTTGCTACCAGGACTTCTGCCTGTGTGACCTTTAATTTCTGCACATCACTGCGGGTACAGGCAGAGATAATGTCCATACATCACCGACTAAGGAAAGCGCCACACACTTCCTCCATCTTTGTAACAAAAAACAAAAAACCAACAAGTCAGAAAAAAAGAAAGAAGAAGTATTCAAATATTGAGCCGCGGGCTGTGCTGAAACCAGGCCACGTTGACTGGGGTCGTTAATCTCAGAGCTGAGAAAGGTCATCTTTATAATGACTCATAGCAGGGACGCATATGGGGCCATCTCAGGAGCCTGTGTACTGATCCAAATTCCCTGACCTCAGGATACCAGTATCTGTTCTGTGGACCGATTGATGCACTGGATTGGCACCTTACACCTCTATTTGATTTCCTGTATATTGAGTTGGAAAGAAGTGATTGTTAAATGCAGTACGATGTTTGAGCCTTCTTGTTGACTTTACCACCGTACCTTGAGCTATGTCTCCATGTTACACTCACGGGGGTTGACACCTTTCTCATGTTCATTATTTATGCGGAGAAATAATTCAAAAAAAGATTAAAGACAACGCTGGAAGTGAGATGCGACGTGAAGCGCGCTCCTCAGATTTGTGTGTCATCACCGAGCAGCGGAACTGTAACTCAAGCCCGCTGATTATTCAAAATGTTTCACGGTGGAGTCCAAGGACAGAGCTCTGTCGTACACCCCAAGGAAAGAGGGAGGGGTAAGGGAAGAATAAGAGGAGGAGAGGGAGATCTGAATTAATGAGGGAATCAAACTGCCGTGACTCACCCGAAACTGGGACAAAGACTCCTCTGTGTCCACTATCCAGTTGCTTTTCCTGCAGAACCCACACCCCCGCATAGCACCAACACATGCCCTTTGACCTCTCAACCCCCGGAGGCTACCCACAGGCAAGTCATCTTTTAATGGATGGATGAGCTGTTGCCTTGAAGGTGTGAAAGTTACAGGACTAATCCTCCTTTATTCTAGGCTCCGAATAACCACTGTTGCACCACACATACACGTATGTGAGAAAATGTGTACGTCTATCGCCTTTCTTAGTGTGATCTTATTGTCATGCATGAATACATTTATTGAATGCAGGAGATAGGCTTGTTAAAATGATTTTGTACCGACCGATGAAATTCTACTTTTTTTGTACCTACTCTCACTCAAAAACCCAGAGCCAAAGGGTACTCCTTCAAACACACACTCAGTAACATGCAAGTATTAAACCAGCCAATCATGAGGCAGCAACTCAATGCATAAAAGCATACAGACATGGTCAAGAGATTCAGTTGTTGTTCAGACTAAATGTCAGAATAGGGAAGAAATGGGGCAACCTGTAGCCTAGTGGCTAAGGTACATGACTGGGACTTAGAAGGTTAGTGGTTCAGGCCCCGGTGCAGCCACGAAAGGTTCCGCACAGCTGTTGGGCACTTGAGCAAGGCCCTTAACCCCACAGTACCCCAAGGGGGGTTGTCCCCTGCTTCAACTGTCAGTCGCTTTATAACAAATTATTATTATTTTATTTACTGGATGTGATCTAAGTGACTTTGACCATGGAATGTTTGTTGGTGCCAGACAGGGTGGTTTGAGTATCTCAGAAACAGCTCCTTGGATTCTCACAAACAGAGAACGAAAAAAATAAAATAAATAACATCTAGTGACCGACAGTTTTGTTGGTGAAAACGGCTTGTAATGAGAGAGGTCACAGGAGAGTGGCCAGGCTGGTTCAAGCTGACAGGAAGATGACAGTAGTTCAAATAAACACCTCTGCTATAACAGTGGTACGTAAGAGCAAAGAGAATCTCTGAACACACAACATGTCGAACCTTGAAGTGGATGGGCCACAGCAGCAGAAGACAAATAAGTCTAAAAAAGAAGTGTAATAAAGTGATGAATATAAACCTAATAAGGTCACTGAATGTATATGTGCTGAAGCAACTCATGTTGCAGTTCTCACTGCTCAAGGATACAACAGCAGTGTCCAGCGAGTGACTGGTCACCTCTCAGTGTCAGTGCCTTCTCCCAGGCCACATCACCAGCTTTGTTGCATCAAAAGGCTACACAGATAACCCGCGCTGTCCTGCATCTCTCCTGTGGAAATGGTCTGTGACCTAGAGCAAGGATTCACAGATTTTGATTGTGTTTCACAATTTTTTATCTGTCCTGGTGTCCAGTCCTCCGGAAACAAATTATGTTCTTGTCACTTATATGTGTCTGTCAACGTCCAGAGCTGAGTATCGGTTTTACTCTGGGAGAGACGCTACATCCACTAGCAATGTGTGGCAATCATAGTGGTCCTCCTTAAAACTGCTAGAAGGTAGCTGTGCGCCATCCTAATCTGACATTACATAATCTTTCAGAAAGCAAGCAGGGGATAAATTAGTCAGCAGTCCATTACGTGCAGCAATACAAAGGCAAATGTTGCTGTATACGTGATCTGTGATGTTTTTCCATCCTTGTCTTTTTCTCCCCCAAAGATACTGTGCATGCATCCTGCCTATTTGATAAAAGTAGCACATAGGCAAGTCCAGCCATAGCTGGGTGGCAGGAAGTCATTCAAACTGTGAAGTAAAGCATAACTGGTCAAGTTCAAGTGCTGTTCAAGTGCTCACAGCAGTTGAATGCTAATTATAATATCATAAATTGTTTTTAAGATACTATTAATTGTGGTAGTGCTATATTTTGGAAGCTGTTGCCGACCTATAACTCCTGTGATGGATTTTGTGATGAATCATGCAGAAACATAAATAAGAGTGTTAAATGTTGGTGAGACAAAATGAACCATTTGTGATGTTAAAAGTTTCACTAACTTATTTTGTTGAGTCATTTGCAAACATTGAGCAGGTAGTCTTGGTTGGTTTTATATTTGACAATTAATGTAAGGCTAAAACATTGTACTGTATATTTAAAACCAAAATGGAACTACTTCATATACACACTTTGAAATAAGTGTATAACTAAATGTGATACACTACCCATTTTTCATCTTCAGCTTAAGCATTAAAGTCAGCAAAAATATACAACTGCTTATTTATTGATTTCAATCATTATTTAAGGAGATTGTTCCATGCTGAGTAAACAGAAGTGACACATTAAAATTTGACAGCACGTCAGAGCAGAACTTTGCAATAAGCGTTAGCAGCTTCTCGCAGTTGCAAGCTGTGCAGAAAGCTTTAACAATTCTCCAGTTAATTAACACCGATTCTCATCTCACTTCAGCCTGCAATGAGGTTCAAGCTATAACAACACCCGTCTGTTCAAACAAAGCCAGAGACTTCCCCCTCCCTAATTAATTAATGCTCTTATTAATGAATCATCTTGTAAAAGAAATTCAATGTACTGTAAATTCAGGTGAAATTAAATTCTTAATCTAAATGGAGATCAAATCTGTTTACACAGTTTCTTTTATAGTTAAATATTCCTTCTGATTGCTGATGAGGTGCCATTTGAGTCCACGTTAAATTAAAATGATTGACTTAATTTAGTTCTGTAGAGCCAACTGAAATAGCCAAGCTTGGTGTTCTCTTCTCATACTAATCTTTGTTGATTCCAAACAATTTTCTTATGTACTCTTGAAATTCCTGAAGTATTTGTTTTTGGCTTGTATCTAGCAGCTCTTTACTGGTAGAGACAATCGTGCTATATCTGCTGGAAGCTATTCACCAGCAGAGCTAATTGCCTACCTGTGAAATGGCATCTGCTTGACTTAAATATAAAGTAGTGTGATGGAAATATTCAAAAATCCAAATATCTGTGTGAAAAGCAAATAGATGCTTTTGTCTCCATGCCAAGTGAAAACCATTTTGTCATATTTTTAGTTTTGAAGGAAATGTATATAAAAAGAGGCATCTTTGAAAAGAGAAAATACTGTATTTTTGTCTTAACCTTGCCCCGAGGTTCATGCTGATTTTGAGATATTTCTTTTTTAAACACTAACATACATTTAAACTCCCATTCAAAGCACCTGCAGCCGTCATGCTGAGGTTTCCCTCTGTTTACAGAAGAACCAGAAAAACTCAAACGTATTCCCCATCTTTCAGATATTTTCTTGCCCATGACGCCCATTTATTCACTGATGTATTATTTAGGTGCTGAAATAAGCTAGTTAGGGCATGGGGTAAAATAACTGTGAAAACACCCTGAAGGCTTTTTCTAGCCTTCAAGACCCTCATTGTACTGTTCAGCAACTGTGAACTCTTATTCCTCCCCAAAAACACCTGTGTGGCTGGCAGCCCTGCAGATGGGCTCTCGTGTTGCCCAGGGATGCCAGGGTTTCAGTTGGCCAGGATGATGACCTCATCATACCCCAGCGACCCCGGCACCATCAGTTGGGAGCCCACAGATCTGCACGTTACGTTGCACATGGATTGTCTCCTGACTCATGTCTGTGGGAGCAGGGAAATGCAGTGTGAGAAAAAAACAGTGTCTAAGATTACAAGCTTTGGTGCAGTGGAGTTTGATGGCAGAGTTAGAGTCCTGAGTGAATAAGCTTAGCCCTTAGAGACCAAGGGTGATTTTGATATTTTTCACTAGCCTCGGGTTTTTCTAATAGATAACGTCTCGTGGGGCCGCTCGTTTGTTTTTCCACAAGACTTGTCATGTCAGGTAATGTAAAACCTAGGCCTGAATGTGATATTGTTTAGTTGGTAGGCGCTATTATATGAGAAAAAAAATATTTTTGCTTACTAAAACAATTCACTTGAGTAACCTCCAAAATCAAAATTGTCTGTTCAGATAAATCATACATTACGCGAATAAAAGCTACTGAAGCAGATGACAAACTGCCTACGAAAGTGACATGAATCCCAAAGTAACAGAGTTTGAGAATAACTATAGCCTACTGTAGGCTCTGTATTGGCTGAAAACTGCTACTATATTATTACACAATCAGTAAAAAACACAAAGCCCATTAGAATAGTGCTATTCACATTGTCCTCAATTTGCATGGACATGAACACCTCATCCCCAGAAAGTGCACTTTCACCACATCATAATATTTACTAAAATTAAGTATGGCTTTAAGTGCCAGTTCTACTGGTAACATTTATTTTGGTGGCATGTTTCTGAAATATTAGAAATACAGTACAGTTTACCATAATCAAATGCTTTCATTTTTATTGTTTGACTGTCCAAGTACCATTAAAAAGAAAATTGTGTGGGTTAGTGTTATTAGCTTATGCTAGCTACAGCATACAAACCTCATACGGGAATCAGTAAAGCCTAACACACTAGCACTTTGTTACTGTAGGTTTTATCATCACTGCTGTAAAGTTAAAAAGTGGACAAACCATGTTTTCTGTGAGAAATGCATTGTCGGGTGCACACACTGGTCTACATTCTAAAGCTCCATTTTGCCCTCCCGACCATTTAAGATCAATGGCACAATGAATTCAACAAACTACCAGGAGATCTGGGCAGAAAAATGTGCTTGCCTCTGCAAGGAAGCTGAGACTTGGTTGTCGGTCGATTGTTCAGCAGGACAATAACTCCAAACATACATCAAAATTCACACAGAAATGGTTAAGTAAAAACAACATCCATTTTCTGCAATGGCCTTCTTAGACTGGAGACCATAAAAACCTGTGATCTGAACTGAAGACGGGGGTCCATACATGCAAACCCAAGGATATCAATGATTCTGAAATGTTCTGCATGGAATGCTCAACCTTATCTCTCACCTTATTAAAAAGGAAAAGACTCATGGCAATCATCTTTGTATTAAACCAGGCGTGCCGATTGTAGACCCCCTTTTGTTTTTTCATTTTTAAATTTTAAATTTGAAGACAAGACTTTGGTTGAGTCCATTGAATCATTAATAAAGCACACTAACCATAAAAATGAAGCTAATATCAATGACTTTTCATTTTTTAGTTTGCAGCATTTTTTGTGAATATTTATCAAGGGTGGCAACAATTCTGGAGCCCACTGTACATCTTCTCAGTGTTGGTGATACTGGTGACAAAACAGACAAAAGAAAGGCATCATGTTCGAATTCAATAACATTTCACAAGTCTGTTCCAAAAGCCTGGGAATGCTATATTGACTCTAAATAGCTTCAAAATGATCATTGAGCCAATCTTTGGTGCATGTGCTAAATAGTAATAGTACTGATGCATGAACTGGAATCACACCCTCCATCACGGCTATGCATAGCAGCTATGGTAAAAGTTCTGCAACTCAAGGCAGCACTGGAGAAGAACCAAATTACTTGACACTCAGTCTCAGTTGAATTTCTGAGAGCAATAATAAAAAAAATAGCCAATCCTGAGTGTTTTTCCTCTGCATTCTGCACAAGGCCAATTATGTTAAACAGGCAACAGGTGTGCCAGATCACCACCCTCATGCACAACGGATTCTTAAAGGGAAATACACGCAGAAACAATTGGAGACAGGTCAGAAAAGTACTTTTCTGTATTAATACTTTGAAAAGTACACATTTAGTTTAGTCAGTCTTATTTATTCTTCTCATTCTGATTTCAAAAAAATATAACAATGCCCAAATTCTCAGTCTTATCTGAAATTAAATGGCATTAGGTTTTAAATCACACAGCCAGAGGCGCAGTCTGTAGCCGAGTGGCTAAGGTACATGACTGGGACTGGGAAAGGTTGGTGATTCAAGCCCTGGTGCCTCCACCCATCCACACAGCTGTTGGGCCCTTAAGCAAGGCCCTTCACCCCACATTTCTTGATATACTGCTTACTCTGAACAACTGTAAGTCGCTTTTGATAAAAGCATCAGCGAAACAACAAAAATATTATCATTAACTACAGATGTGCATTTCCTAAAGAAAATGCGGAGTGTGATTACAGAAAATCGGTGGACTATTGCTTCTACTGATAATATAGTGTTAAAATACTTGCTCTTACTAGGTGGTGTTCAGGTGCACCAAATAACTAGTTGAACAAATAGTTTATATTTACTCTGCTAGAGGGCAGAGGCTATTGTGACATCACAGGTTTCCATGAGCACACAGCTAATTTGCATAAATTAAGTGGATTAGCTAAACTGCAGAATGTCTGTTAGAGAGAGTCTAGAGAGAGAAGAAAGCTGTTCTCAAATGTTCAAAATTCAAAAGGTATAAGTACTACCCAAAAGCTGTTAAAGCTTTGAGATATCGGTATGAAACAGTGAACATTTTTGATGTTACAGCGGATAGTTCCCCTGACCATTGTCAGGAAAAGTCAATCTTTGGTTTGGGAAGCGTGGAGTGCACCTTGGTTGGGAAACCAAAGTGCGACCCTGCAAGTTGTGGCTCTGTGCAGGGGGACCATCGACTGACTGTGAGGAATTTGAAGAGAGCTAGTCTTCTTATCCAAAGCTTTAACAAAGCTGTGCTTGCTGTATGCAATGTAGCTAATATCGGGCCCTTACAAGTGTACTGTTTTGAAACTAAAGGCCGGATAACAAGAACCATGATCAACGGTTCAGACACAAACTGCGTTCGTTTCAGCAGTTTTCTGGATATCTTTCATGCTAAGAGCAGTATGTGAGAAAGAGCAAGCCATGGTTCGCCCAGGGGTTTTGTGCAGCTCGAGGTTCTGCCTTTTACAGTACTGCCTTTCAGTCCATTTGAAATAGCAGTTGGGGGCAGTAATTAATGCCTCACTGATGATCTACAGTGCATCCGGAAAGTATTCACAGCGCTTCACTTTTTCCACATTTTGTTATGTTACAGCCTTATTCCAAAATGGAATAAATTCATTTTTTTCCGCAAAATTCTACACACAACACCATAATGACAACGTGAAACAACGTTGACAACGTTTTTTTTTAGATTTTTGCAAATTTATTAAAAATAAAAAACTAAGAAATCACATGTACATAAGTATTCACAGCCTTTGCCATGAAGCTCAAAATTGAGCTCAGGTGCATCCTGTTTCCACTGATCAACCTTGAGATGTTTCTACAGCTTAATTGGAGTCCACCTGTGGTAAATTCAGTTGATTGGACATGATTTGGAAAGGCACACACCTGTCTATATAAGGTCCCACAGTTGACAGTGCATGTCGGAGCACAAACCAAGCATGAAGTCAAAGGAATTGTCTGTAGACCGCCGAGACAGGATTGTCTTGAGGCACAAATCTGGGGAAGGGTACAGAAAAATGTTTGCTGCTTTGAAGGTCCCAATGAGCACAGTGGCCTTCATCATCCGTAAATGGAAGAAGTTTGGAACCACCAGGACTCTTCCTAGAGCTGGCCGCCCATCTAAACTGAGCAATCGGGGGAGAAGGGCCTTAGTCAGGGAGGTGACCAAGAACCCGATGGTCACTCTGTCAGAGCTCCAGCGTTCCTCTGTGGAGAGAGGAGAACCTTCCAGAAGGACAACCATCTCTGCAGCAATCCACCAATCAGGCCTGTATGGTAGAGTGGCCAGACGGAAGCCATTCCTTAGTAAAAGGCACATGGCAGCCCGCCTGGAGTTTGCCAAAAGGCACCTGAAGGACTCTCAGACCATGAGAAACTAAATTCTCTGGTCTGATGAGACAAAGATTGAACTCTTTGGCGTGAATGCCAGGCGTCATGTTTGGAGGAAACCAGGCACCGCTCATCACCTGGCCAATACCATCCCTACAGTGAAGCATGGTGGTGGCAGCATCATGCTGTGGGGATGTTTTTCAGCGGCAGGAACTGGGAGACTAGTCAGGATTGAGGGAAAGATGAATGCAGCAATGTACAGAGAAATCCTGGATGAAAACCTGCTCTTGACCTCAGACTGGGGCGACGGTTCATCTTTCAGCAGGACAACAACCCTAAGCACACAGCCAAGATATCAAAGGAGTGGCTTCAGGACAACTCCGTGAATGTCCTTGAGTGGCCCAGCCAGACCCCAGACTTGAATCCGATAGAACATCTCTGGAGAGATCTGAAAATGGCTGTGCACTGACGCTCCCCATCCAACCTGATGGAGCTTGAGAGGTGCTGCAAAGAGGAATTGGCGAAACTGCCCAAAGATAGGTGTGCCAAGCTTGTGGCATCATATTCAAAAAGACTTGAGGCTGTAATTGCTGCCAAAGGTGCATCAACAAAGTAGTGAGCAAAGGCTGTGAATACTTATGTACATGTGATTCCTTTGTTTTTTATTTTTAATAAATTTGCAAAAATTTCAAAAACTTATTTCATGTTGTCATTATGGGGTGTTGTGTGTAGAATTTTGAGGAAAAAAATGAATTTATTCCATTTTGGAATAAGGCTGTAACATAAGAAAATGTGGGAAGTGCTGTGAATACTTTCCGGATGCACTGTATGTAGAGACATTCCCTGAATGTAATTTTTGTCCAAATAAAACAGGACTTAAAAGATAAAGGAACCGACTGCTATGTAACACCATGCTATTTCCTGTATCTGTATCTGTATTGCTTGTGATGCAAAATCATCTGTATTTGGATAAGGAACAGACTTCCGGTTTGTGTGTAGCCATTAAAATGTGGTGATAGACCAACAGAGTACATACGTAGCAAGGTTGCTGGATGTCAGCAAGCCAGGAGAGCTTCATTGAGTTTTCAGGTGCCTGTAATCAATGCAAGGCCGAGACAGTATTTACACCAATGTGTCGCACCCATAGTACACATAAGGGAGAGTAGGCGACCAATGGTTATATATTCCTTCTGACTCTTTCATTTGGATAAATCGACAAAAATAATGAATTCCAATGGTGGCTGTGTTTCACAGGTCCTTATTCTCTGTAATCAAAGACTAATTTGCGCTTTTGGCCAAAATAGTTCAGACATGAAAATAGTTGCCTTCAGTCAGGCAAGTTGAATGAACATCAAAACCGAATGTGAATTTAACTACACTCTCTTAATGATCGTTCCGGTGCCATCATTGCACCATAAACACAAAGGTCCATGTGTTCGCCTGCTCCAGCCAGGGGATCGCAGAAGCTGAAGATGGCTCAATCAGCCAGTCAATCATTTGTACATAAGTAGCTGGAAAGCTTTATTATGGCTGCTTCAAACTGCTTTTCCCTTGTTTTTACCATTTCTGCTGCATTCTGTGTCATTATAGCAAAACAAGTAGCTATGAAATAAATAACAATAAAGTGTTGTTCCAAATGCAAAATAACAGTTTTTATATTTGTCTCCATTCCTTTGAGGCAACATTTCTGATCCTCACTCCCTTCACTCTCGTATATATAGTGGTTAAGGTACATGACTGGTAAATGGCAGGAATTTATAGCATTTGGGGGTTAGGTGTCTTGCTCAGGGACACTTCGACACAGCCCGGGCGGGGGATTGAACCGGCAACCCTCCGACTGCCAGACGACTGCTCTTACTGCCTGAGCCAATGAGATGACTGCTCTTACTGCCTGAGCCAACGAGACGACTGCTCTCACTGCCTGAGCCACGTCGCCCCTGTGGGGCCCCGACTGGGACCCGTGGCTTGTAGTGTAGAGGTTAAGGTACATGACTAGGTCGGGGTTCGAATCTGGCATAGCCACAATAAGATCCGCACCGCCATCAGGCCTTTGAGCAAGGCCCTTAACCCTGCATTGCTCTAGGGGAGGACTGTCTCCTGCTTAGTCTAATCAACTGTACGTCACTCTGGATAAGAGCATCTGCCATTAATGTAAAAAAAAAAAAGTAGTATGGAGAACCACTGACCACCGCAGTATATATTTTTTGTATTATTTTCTGATTTGTGACCAACCGAAATAACGACCTTCAGGTCTGCTAAATGGGTTCAAGCGCTCCTCAGTCCTGCCGCTTCAAGGTCGCAGATACATTTAAATGCCTGGGAAGAGAGAGGAGGGAGATTGATTGAAGGGATCCAGTGTCCCGCTCGTCTCATTAGACCCCATTCCTCAGCTGCCCCAGGTTAATCGCAGCTCACACACACACACACACACACACACACACCTCACGCTGTTGTTCCAGTTATATCATAATTAGAGCAGTGGGATGAGAGATTGAGAGCTTATAAAACCTTGTCCCTTCACTATCCTCCCCCCCAGGAGCCAGATGTACTGCTTTGTTTTTTTGTGTGTTTTTTAATTTGTCTTTTTTTGTTGGCTGATTTCATTTATTAATGACAGCTGTGATAATGACTGTCTTTGGAGCCCCGGTGATGTCACCCACTTTGGGCAGGGTGGAAAGATGAGACAGAGCCGACTAGTTTTTCCCCTGGCTGTCTGAGACACAAGGACGTATGGACAGATACAAACCACCAATCGCCCCGCCGCTGAAAACAAACAAAAATAATAAAATAAAAACGACCGCCAAAAAGGGCATAAGGCAGATTGCAAGTCTTGCTCATTGCTTTATAAACAATGTTTATCCCAAAATGTTTATTTCTTTTTACATTAACACATTTGAAGCGTTAATATTAGTTTTTAGGATAGCGTGTTAAGAAAAAAAAAAAAAAAAAACGCTTAAATTCTAAATTACTGTTGTATTTCCCTAGATATACACAGGACAATGTGTTATTTTTTTGTATTCAGAAAAATGTGCATACAATATAGAAAGAGGTCTCACACATACAGTTGCCTCAGGAAGTAGATCTACACTCAATGACCCATAATGAGAAAGTGAAAACTTGTTTAGACATGTATTCGGACCCTTTGCTGTGGCACTCCAAATTGTGGTCAGGTGCGTCCTGCGTTAATTATCCTTGAGATGTGTCTAGAATTTGATTTATCTCTGCAATAAAACCTGTGGCAAATTGAATTGATTAGATATAGTTTAGAAAGGCACACACCTGTGTATATAAGGTCACACAATTCACACTGCATGTCAGGAGAAAAACCAAGCCATGAAGTCCAAGGAACTCTCTGGAGGTATCTGTGATAAAATGGTGACAAGGGCATAAAACCGTTTCTAAAGCTTTGAGTGTTCCCAGGAGCACAGTGGCCTCAATAATTGTGAAATGGAAGAAGTTTGGAACCACCAGAACTCTTCCCAGAGTTGGCTGTCCGGCCAAACTGTGTAACCTTGCAAGAAGGCCAGGAAGATAAGCAAGTCACTCAAAACAGAGCGTCAGAAGTGCTCTGCAGAGGTAAATCAACACTTCATTTAGAATCTCTCACTTTTTTTTGAGAAACCACAGTCAGTATGTATGAAATCTTGTTTTTATGTGGGATGTGTTGTCTAATGATGTCTGAAGACAGTATGACAGTAAACTTGACAGTATGAACATGACAGTCACTATTTCGTGGCATAAAGATACATGGAAAAATGCAGGCCTTTAATTTAGAGCAATAAACTTTCAAAAATGCAAGAAATTTTTTCTTCAGATTTTAAAATTATGCAAAACAGGTGCACAGGGTGAACTGATCAGTTCCAGGATTCCATCTCCATCTGCTCTTAATTATTTAATTAGCCCAATCATTCATTTAAGCTGACCGTTTTAATAAAGTCATGAAATATAGCTGTAGAGTACATACACATTCTTGGTGAAAATGACTGTGGTCATATTTAAATGTTAACCAGCATTACTGTGTGCAGCTGTTTAGATTTTAAATTAAAGACTAAAATATAAACTGACATTTCTGCTGTAGCAAACCTGATGTAAAATATAAGTAAGTAAATTAAATAAATAAATAAATAGGTTCACGGATATATCGCACTGTAATAGTCACTGGCATGTGACTCGATGATTTAATGAACATTAATGTTATAACTGATGGTTAATGTCATTATATATTCATCATACTCATCATGAAACCTGCAGCATGACATTACATCTCATAGTAGGCATAAGGTCTTATCAAACACATACACGGCTAACCTGGACCGGGCCAGGTTATGTTCTTGAACCCTATGCATCAATGAGAGAAACTCAGAAACTTAGAGTTACGTTTTTTTTTAATGTTTAGGAGCTATATATTGTGAGTTTGTAGAATTATTTGTTAAGAATGGTATGATGGCCTAGATAAGGTTTTAACTAACAAATTTACGCTAGCCTATTAACCCTTGTCCCTGCCTTTGTTGGCAGTTACTTTTTGCAATTCGCCAACAAGTATTTTATGTTCCCTGTATCTGTCCATTATATTCATTCATGTCAGTGTTCTGCTCGGGTGAGAAATATTCCACTGGAAACACAGCCCATGCAGGACTGCTATAGGATCATGTTTGCATACACCGCCACTTTTACGAGCTCAGCTTTTTGTTACAAAGTCCTTATTGTCATAGCAAATTGGTAACTACCTTCGTAGTACTAGTTAAGCCCGATAGCGGTTGTTTGGTTTTGTGAAGCCAGGTTACAGAAAGAAACCATGGCTATGTTCAGCTCCCTTCATAGGGCACCCCCCTGGTATCATACTGTGTTGGATTTAAATATTGGATTTAGTACAATAAGCAGGACATAAGTCTAATCAGGTAAAGCAAACCAGCCCGGTGCTGTTGCTGGGGCAGGAAAATACAGTACATTCATGTGCATGCTTACAGAGTGAAGAGGAGGGAGTTAATGCCAGAATCAGTTGCAGGGCAACGTTTTTGATCCAGCAGCTTTGAAATAAATTGCTGACATTTTGACCACAGGCCCTTAATCACATTCAATATCACAGCACTAGGCTGTTTACTTATTAAAGCATGTTTACATAATTACGGATATCAAAGACTTCAGTAAGATACATTAACACAGCTGCAACGCATTTAAATGAGAATTTTGCACATGAAAGCATCCCTCAATTTATTAGTGAAAGGAACTTAAAAATGAATGACTAAAATATTTAAATCTGGTAATCTGGCAAACAATTGGATGTGATAAGAACATCAGCTCTTAGAAGATAGTCTGTTTAATCTCTCACTTATACAGGCACTAGGCTTCGAGGTCCTCAGCCATGGGAAAAGATGGAAAGGGAAGGATGAATCCCACAAATCTTTGCTGGGCCACTGGTTTAGTAGTGGGGAATTCTAACAGCCATTTGACATGCCTCCTCATGCTAACTGATTCTCTTGGAGCTTTCACATGCACTACTTGTGCAACCACACGTACATACACACGCACACACACACACACACACTGGGTCATGTTCAAAGGAATGTTCAATGTGAGGCTAGTTAGACACATGATGCATATCTTTGACTTGGTATTCAGTTAATAGCAGCTGACTTGGCAATTCTTAAATAATGCAGTGATCCTTCAGAAAAATGCAAAGTTTATCTGAAAGTAAAATGGAGGGACAGTGAAAAACCCAGTTTTTTACCAATAAATAGGAGTTGAAATTAAACAAAATTAAACAATCATCACTGCTAATTTTGTGTCTCTTACAAATGGTCAAGGCCCACTCTGTCCCATCACTTCAATTGGGGATTGTGTAAAAATCATGTTATTGATCTAGCCTTCAATTTAGATTGAGCACATATTTATTCTAAACCTCTCGTTTGAATGCCATGCATGCCGAGCTGGGCCTTCTGCAAAAGGGGAGGATAACAAATCATATTTTTTCATGTGCCGATGTGGCTTGGGGGAAAAAAAAGAAAACTTTCAGACAGTTCATTAAATTGTGCAGGCATGAGAAGAACACCCTGGAGTGACATGAAATAGCTCATTATGTAATCTTTCAAACAGATATTATTTTCCGCGGTAATTTCTGAAACCGATCAAAAACATTGGGCTCCTTTGGCCCCAGACCGATTCTTCTCTAACAGCGGCAAGAAAAATGTGTTTGAGTTCATCTTCCCTGTTACTTTACCACCTAAGCTTCCAAAATGCAATAAAAACACAAGAAACTGTGTACCATTACCATTTTAATTTGGCACTTGCTTAACAAAACTGTAGAGATGGATCTTAAACAAAATGTCAATATTTCAATTTGACAACATTCAGGGTTATCGGGGCTAAATTACCCATGGGAAAGCAAATTGCAGGCTTTGCATTTTCTAGAATCTTACAGAATGACAATTGTTATTAACTGACTTTAAAAAATTTGACTGACTGAAAAATACTGACTTTAAAAGATCTTTATCTCAATGGGACATTCCTGGTTAAATAAAGGCAATGAAAATAAATTAGGTTAGGTATCCACATGTGGGTTTACTGCTGGGGTTAGCTCACTCACATTGTGTCACCTACCTGCAGCAAGTCTCCAGATGCGTACATATGGGTGTTGGGCATGACGACATCCACCCCGGATGTCAGGTCCCTTGGATGGGTCAGAGGTCTCGGCACATGGAATCAGCTCTCGGATGGGTCAGAGGTCTTGGAACATGAAGGTTTTAAGAGCCCTAAGACATGAGCTAAGCAGATCTAGAGGTCTTGTGACATGTTTCTACCTATGCCTGCACTCGGAGGTCTTGGGACATGATGCGGCCTACACTATCTTCAGGCATGTTGTAGTCAGGGTCTACACCCAGAGGTCTTTGGATATGTTGTAGCCAGAGTCTACACTCACAGGTCTGGGGACATGATGCAGTCCACACTACCACTCGGAGGTCTTGGGAGATTTATTTGTTATCAGGGGTCTGGAAATGAATCTGTCGCTGCATTCAGTGGTCCTCAGACACCTATTCAGGCACTGGGACTCAGAGGTTTTGAGACATAAACCCAGCCCAGAATCCGCCAAGCCACATCTAACAGGTCAACCCCCAAATTCACTTTGAGCTTAGCAGTCATCTTTGGTGTGAAAGGAAGTATTTAACTATTTATTATAAATATAAATATATAATATAATATAATAAAAAATATATATATATATATATATATATATATATTATATTTATTATTTTTTCATTTAAGACCAAGCTTCATTTTAAAGTTGTTGTCATACTGCCAACATTGTTTTTATATGTTCATAGAAACCTTTGTATATCCATGCCACCACAGGTGTGCTAGTTATATTCCATTACAGGCATTTGGCAGATGCTCTTATCCAGTGCGACGTACAATAAAGTGTGAAACCATAACCAGGGCCAAGTGCACTGAAAACCCTTGAGGAAAGTACATTTCCAAGTGCTAGAAGTGACATAGATAAAAACTTGAACCCTTGTAGACAAATCAGAGGATAAACTGACTAAGAAGTTGCAATAAAACAGTTTTGTTAATTAGAGAGCCTTGCAAAAGAGCCTCCGTTTTCAGATAGGCTGCAAACAAGTATACCAAACTCCTGGCAGCAAGTCCAAAAAGTAATATGACTTCTAAATAGAGATTGATTTTGTTCACATTTGTGATTGGGTTAAACACAGCAGTGTGTTGAAGTAAATAAGTAAATTACTAGAGTGTATGTTCACCAAAAAAGCATAAAACACCAGTGTGCTGCTGAAGGCAGTATGCGAAAAAGCTTGAATCTTAACTGGACAAAACAGGTCTGCGCAGTGCAGAAGCCCACCAGTTAATCCTCTCACTTGTTGTCTCAACAGACCTGCCCTGGATACATATATGTAATATTTGCTGAGCGTCCAGGACAGTAATTCCTTATGCATGCATTGTAATGATTTCAGGTTCAGAGGTTGTTTTAGGAATCATTTTGGACTCATGCATGCAATTACTGCATACACAACAATGCTTTGAATAAACAACTGAGAATGTAATGAGTTGAATATACAGCATTATTTTCTTGGCAGTGACGTAGCCATATTTAGCATTTCTCAGATGCTTTGCTCCAGCGCAGTGTTAATTGAATGAAGCACAATGTGAAATTGAACAGCATGTTCAACAAAATCTGCAGAGCTTGTCCAATTTTTTATTTTTTTTTACTTACACTGGCAATTCACAAAGTCTTGGCTGAGACAGAAAGGTCAGGAGAAATATATGTAAATATCAGTCCTTAGCTGTTGAATTTAAGGCTTCCTTCTTTTTAAAGGCCCAATCAAGGATGACAATCTCATTAAATAGTAATTTCTCTCCTGTGAGCCACTTTTTTCTTTCCTTTTTAATCCTGTACTCTGTAAAGTCCTAATTGAAATGCCCAGGCACTGTGACCTTGAAATGTTAATCTAAACACAGACATTTATCTCCGCCTTGTCACCAGTTTAGCTTCTGTCTTCTGATCAAACACCTTGGGAAACTAGGCATCCATCACCTCACTGCTGTGCCGCAAATTTGATTTATGGAGGAGATCTCACGGCAGTGTTATTTTAAACTATTTAAGCCATTGTAATGCACTTTGAAGGTGTGAGGGGGGGAGGGGGTGCGTCTGATTGTATTGGAAAGGATATCAACCACTCACATGCTGGGTACTAGTCTTTTTGATTCAATTTGGCTAATCTTTAACTGCTTCTTTTGCTGTAAAACGATTTACTTTTGGGGTAGGACACACTCAGAATCAGATTCTGTATCACTTCTGAGTGTACATAGATCTGGATCTGTCAGAAGGGAACATTCACTTAAATACATTTTCCAGCAAGTGCTGCATATGTGTGTGTCCGTGTGTACATGCATGTGTTGCTGTGTCTCTGTCTAGTTTATAGCTTTATACACGGCAAAGCATTATGAGGTCCCTGGCATAAAGCACTATTATAACTAAAATATATCACATTCTTTTTATACTACCATTCTATGTGATTTGTTCTGGTTGTCCTTTTATAACGGCCTTGTTTTCCCATCCTTACTTCTTATAATGTTTATAGTTTGTCCATAATACATTATATGCAAGCCTTTGTTTTACTATAGCAATTACATGGCTCAAAATCTGGCAATTCGATGAGTAATGTTGCTCAGTAGCACATCTTAAAGTAAAAAGACAAAGAGAAGTACTGCACCCATGGTAAGAGCAAGGGTTGACAATGAAGGCCGTATCTGTTTCTGGCCAACATCTCGTCTTAATTATTGAATCAATCCATTAATACTGTATACGTGCATTGAAATTCCCTCAACCCCCCACCCCCCACTCACACTTTTATAAGCTCATTAATATTTTTCTTGTTCCAGTGGTCCAGTGCTGTGTACACAACTGATTAACTAAATGAGCAAGGGCAACTGGTCACAATACATCAGTCAAGAATGGAGTTGCCCTGGTGTAGACCTAGTGTAGCACGTCCATCCCTGCAACTTTAAACAATTATTCAATTATTAGTTGGTTTAACATGAACTAGTGCCCCATAATCAGAGGACATCTTCACTCTCACTTACTGCTTCACTCAGGAGGGAAAAATCATAAGCATGATTATTTGCTAGGAGAGAAAAAATAAGTAGGCCAAGAATCCGCCCAATCATGCAAAGAAACTGTGACAATTAAAAGGACAGCTGCAAGGCATTATGGGTTGGCAAATTATTTATTTATTTATTAAATTAATGATGGCATCCTCATGTTATTTGCAGGATGTTTCTGAAAATCCTCTGGGAAAATCCTCCCTTGGAATAACCAATCATTCCCAATGGAACCCATGAGAAACCAAACCTTTTTAAAAATATGAGTTTTTAAGACAAAGCACTACAAATGCCCTAAATCCCATGGAACTCCATATTTTTTGTCATTTTGCTTACTCAAGGGAACCCAGTTCATTAACCATAATCCTCATGAAAACAACACGACAGAATTAAATAAATAAGCAATGAATCAAATCACACAAATAGCATTTCACGGTGGACTGGTATTAAACTTGTGGTGGTGATGGAACGTGGTGGAACAAAACATTTTGTTGTTTAAATAAAAACAACTTGCAACTTACTTGGTCACACTTTACAATAAGGTTCAAATTGGCATTATCTATTGTAGTTCTTAACATGAATAAATTATTTGAAATTACATGTCATTTGGCTGATGCTTTTATCCAAAGCGACTTACAGTTGATTAGACCAAGCAGGAGAAAATCCTCCCCTGGAGCAATGCAGGGTTAAGGCCCTTGCTCAAGGGCCCTACGGCTGTGCGGACCTTGCGGGTCTCAGTCATGTACCTTACCCAGTCATGTATTTGTTACATGATATTTATACATTAGCAAACCATAGGACAAACTTATAATGAGTTAACCATTAACCATTAATATATTAACAGACTTTTTTTTATTCCAGTATGAACTGGTAATAACTAATGTAGTTGTTCACATGGATTAATTACAAATACATAACTGTAATGATGAACTTCTCAGTAGTAGTTTGTTAACAGCTACATTAGTTCATCCCAATTCATGGAACCTTATTGTAAAGTGTTACCACTTACTGTATTAAACTAACTTTATTAAAGCGGATAACAGCCTTGAAATTCATGGTTGGGATATTCAAGGGTATAATTTCTATGGCATAAAAGGTTGCATCAGATTTGTATGCAACCTTAAATGGCCTCAGAGTATTTATCACTCCCTTGCTCATCTTCATTTCCCTCTCGGTCTTGATTTTCCTACTTATTGCATCATAAAAAATCCTAATCTTCCCATTGGCATTTCCTATTTAGGTAATCAAACAACCAATCAAAGTGTCTAGTTTAGATAGCAAACATGTTTATGGCTAGTAATAGCATGTAATCATGCAGCACAATACTGGTGGCTTATGCGGTTGAAATAGAGGAGGCTGAAATCTTACTTTTAAACCAAAATTGCTATCAGCCAGATTTTGTTTGTTTTATGTGATTACACATATTGCAGATAGCTGCATAACCTGTCTCAATTGACAGGCAAGTCATTTTCTTTAACTGTGTTTCAGGTGAAAGCATTTTCTTTCTCACACTATGTTAGATACTTAAAATAAGACAGGAGTAAATGAAGTAATTTAATCATTACCAAGAAGGTTTTATGAAATGTTTGACAAAGGCACTTGGAATTGTGTACACAGTACATCCAGTACTGAATGGCCTGAACTACTACATGAAAGTGAAAACATGCAAAATGACATGCTGTGACCCACTAACCACTAAGCTTTGCATTCCGGTGTTTCTATAAAATGAAAAAAGGAAGAGTAATTAATTTGTTATTTGTGACCTCAAGATTCCAAACATTTTTCAAATGCTTAAAACAAGCCTCTGTATATCAGAGACCTTAAGGAGTTTCTCTCTTGCCATGTCACAAAGCCACCATTCTCTTGATGGCTAGACTGACCACTAATGGCCAAAACTAGAATTGCTGGACTGTTTTTCCCATGTCACGATGGAGACTGTGGGCTCATTCCAATTGCTTATTTTTCTCCACTTCTTCCGTTTGCTTGCTCCTGACCCAGAAATCGGAGGTCCACCATCTTTCAGGACATTCCAACCCCTTAAACTCTTACTTCTAGGAGCTAGAAGTTTAAGTTAAGAACTCCCAGTTGTTTCTTTGATCAAGAAAACATCTTTTGCCGAATTTTTCATTTTTTTTGGAAAGCCTGACATAGCCCATAAATGATCGACTTGTGGATTCACCTCTCTCCATCTGCCACACATTTGCCAAGACTGTAACTAACATGGCTTCCAACTGACATTTGAAGGAGCGAGGACATTCCATTTGGCTAATTCACATTCTCTTAATTTCCTTCTTTATTCTCTTTTTTTATATTTTCCTAGCCTCTTCCGATGGGTAGAGCTCAGGGCAAAAGAAAAAAAGGAGAAAAGGAAAAAGAGGAGAAAAATAAGTAAAATAAATTAAATGAAAGTGTATGCCTAATAGCACCTCTTACTGAAATGATGCTGAAACGTTTGCATTGAATCAAAATTCTTACATTTTAAAATTGTTTCCTGTTCCCACAGTTACACGAATCATGTTCTACATGACTATGACACTTTTGTGTATGTGTATATGAGGTTTATGTATGTATGTATGTATGTATGTATGAGGTTTTTACATACATTGAGAATGTTTGAGCCATGCAGGCGTGTTCTCATACACCACAGCTATAATATATATGGAAAATGTAATACACAGAAAATGCCAAAAAGGATTAAAAAAACTACACTCATGCAAATTTGTGGAAATGATTATTATATTCATTATCTCTGTCTTCATAAAAGCCAATAATATTTTAATTGGAGAAGTGTAGCTTTAGTTTCAGATTACAATATTCTTTTCAAGATCATTACAATAATTTGAATCTTACAAATCAGCACTGATTAGGCATTGTCTGTAAAATAATAAGCTTTATTGTACTGGCGCAATCCGTGCAGCATAGTTTAACAAAAAGAAATCAGCTGCATGAACATAATTTCCCATTTTTTCCCCACTCTTTCCTTCTGATTGTCTAACAGTCTTTTTCCTATAATGCTGAGTATTCGCTTCCTGTGTTGATTTAGTGACACTAGTGTATGTATTGTATAATCGCTCCAATCTCATGGTTTATTCATATTCGTTTTTTTTTTGTTTTTTTTTACAAGCAAGAGCACAAAAGCATGTTCACTTCTAATAAGAGTTATCACCATTTTCATTACCGTCAGTTTAGAGGAACAGCTTGTCCTCCTGCCTGCTGCATTGTTCTATCTAAGTGGCTGACAGAGGGAAATGATATGCACGCCGAAGGAATGAAACGGAAAGAGGGGGGAAAAGTCAACCCGAATTTGCGATGTGAAATCAGTCACGCAAAAATGCTTTCAATTTATTTTGCAGAAAATGAAGGAGTCAGACATGCTCTGTGTTTAAAGTATTACTGTTGTGCTTTAGGACCCAGCTGAACAGGAAATATAAACGTGGCTTGAAAAGATTTATTTGTGTTTCTCAACCCGTAGCACAGGCTGATAGTAAAGTGTCTGAGCATACATAATGAAGAATATGAAATGTGACATTGTGTGTGAGTGTGTGTGTATACTATGTATGTACACATTCACTTACTGAGCACTTTATTAGGTAATTATTAGACTTATTTTTTACTTTTCTTCTGCTGCTGCATACCACTGTTGTAATGTGTGGTTATTTATGTTACTGTCACCTTCCTGTCAGCTTTGACCAGTCAGGCCCTTGTCCACTGACCTCTCATTAATAAGGCATGTTTGCCAGCAGAACAGCTGCTCGCTGGATGTTTATTGTTTTTCACACCATTCTCTGAAAACTCTCTCCTCTCTTAGCTGACTGGAGTGGAACCCAGTGTGGTCCTCCACTGCTGTAAGCCCATCCACTTCAAGGTTGGACATGTTGTGTGAGCAGAGTTTCTCTTCTGTATACCACTGTTGTGCCTTTTGAGATGTTGATACAGCTTGAACTGTGACTCGCCATCCTCTGACCTTAACAGGGCGTTTTCACCCACATAACTGCCACCATTTACTGTAAACGCAAGCGACTATATATATATATATATATATATATATATATATATATATATACAGTATATGCTCACACGCACACATAGGTTCTGTCTACACATCATGGTATGTAAAGCGCATATTGCCTGCAATGACTATACGCCCAAATTATATGAACAGGAAAATTAAAAACAAAAATGATTGTGGTTCTTGCTTGTTATCCTGGGGACAACTTTAAGAATAATATCAAAAAAAGGTAAACCAGTAGCGCATATCTCTGCCATCCTTTCATGTTGCTTTAGCAGCCATAAAATTGGATCATTTCTTTCTGTCAACATTTTCCTTTTCTTTCCCCCCCAGATTTGTGAGATTACCTCCGGTTACTGTAACAGTTCCCACACTGCACCCCACATCCCGTGGTCAGAGCACTGATGTCCTCGTTATCCTCCAGTGCTCCCGTCATGTCAGAGGCTATTTCCTAGCTTTAGGTCGCTCGGTAGCACCAGAGAGCCAGTACCGATCGGAGGAAGGAAAGGAAGAGATGATTGTCGATATTGAAAATGCAATATCTGACAAAAATCAGCAGGGCTTTTTCAAGGAAGTGGCATTCGCATGCTCCATTGGAAAACGACGGGTTGGCTGGTTTTTGTTTTCACCTTCAAATCGGTAATAGATTCAGAACCAGACAGGCACGCGGTTGAGTGCAAGCACCTGCTTTAAATGATTAATTAATTGTGGAAGAATTAGTTCATTAAGAAACCTGCACACCCCGTGGATCTCCAATGGCATGTGCCTCATAGCTCCTTAAAGTGACACTGTTAATATGTTATTTTAAATTATATTTTATTATATTTTATGTTATTAAAACAATAGCTGTGGTCTGAAAACCGAGATATTTGACATTTCAGGCTAATATTACACACTGTGTTGTCATGATATGTCTGTAACCCAGTCCTATTTGAGACAGATATACAGAGAGACCAACCTGATTACATCCTCTGCCCTACCTGCTGGTTGTGAAGACAATAAATATAAACAGTGATGATTACGGTGCACATGTCCCTTTAAGCATCTCAGACACTCTTCGAATTGGCTAGGAAAGATGAATGTGTAATACACTAAATTAATTGGGCATGTAATAAGTCCAAGGGATTTATCATCAGAAGACAAGGATCATAAATGAAATAAATATTGTTGCACACATGTGCACCTTAAATCCTGTTTGCTGGAAAATATTAAATGCGATGTCGCCAACGTGAAACAACGAGATGAATGAGACAAGCTGATTCTCGATGCAATTACATTATGTGTTGACCTTAATCTGTAAGTCTAGTCATGGGACATTATTCAATTTCCAAGATGGGATTTCTAAGAACCATTATTCTCTGCTTTGAATGGATGCTGATGGTATTTACCTATTCCACATAAAACAATCAATGTTTTCATCTGGGTGTTTTATGATTATTAATATTCTTCATAGAATATCTAACTGTATATTTACATATCCAGCTCACTCTGCAAATATATGAGCTCCTGAGTTGGAAAAATGTGACACTCTAAATACAATGTTGCATGGGCAAGTGAGAATTAATTGAAAATGTTCTGAATACAGTGGTCTCAACAGGCAAAGCGGAACAGAAGTTGCATTATGGGAGCCCATATTGATCACTAGAGCAGCCTCAGCATGTCATTAGGAGTTTAGGGATATTACATTTCTCACAACTTTGATGTCACCAAAACTTTCTCCATTAATTCATCCTTAATTAAAAAAAGGTACATTAAAATGATTTAAAAAGGAAAATGAAATAAAATAACCATTTCACCCAACCATTTGAGCTGGCAGTGCCAATTAGTGCTGGATTTTTCTCTCATGGAGAGAAATGGCCTCGCTTACAGGAACAAGCAGCTGCGGTGCTCGGTATACACACTTCAGGTTGATTGGTTGTAGGCCAGGTTTGGTCCACTATGAACCCATAAGCTTGTGCCTCATGCTGCATTCACATCACGTGGGAGAAAACGAAATGATTGGACGATGCCCCGTTGCTTCTTGCTGTATTTACAGCATTCTTGCTGCACCTCAAAATTCCTTAACGACAGAGTTCCAATATGTCCTACTTGGAATTATGTTCATGTGAACACTTTTTCCAATGTGACATGAACGCAGCATGCTGTAGGCAGGGACTTTGGAAGACCTTTTAATGTGCCTGGCTGCTGATAGGAAGTACATTTTTTATTTATATATTAATTATATATTATTATATGGTTTTTTATATGGTTTTTATTGTGTCACTAAAATCAAAAAAAGTATGCAAAAAAAAACCATGCAGAATCCTCAACTTGATTGTAGCAGTAGCACAGTGCTACAAGCCCTCTCCTCTCAAATAAAGATCAGGGGTTATGAAATAATTATTGGCAACGGCTATAATCCAACTCCGTGACCGCTCATATGTGACATTTAAGACCCTGTGCAAGTTGTGTTCTGACATTGACAGCGTTAAAAAAAAAAATTCTAGGTCCTCAAATGCTCCTGTAGTTCTGCCTACAAATGTCATGATGTATAAACGCACAGCTGTGGAAGATTTAACATTGTAGCCCTGGGTCTAATAGTAGCCATTATCTCCTATTAACTAATCACACAATTGGACATGTTAAATACTTGCAGGGAGTTGGAGCTGAGCAGATTCGGAGTGACAACATTGTCACTTTATGGTAGATCAAGGGCCTTACGGGACAGGCGCTGGCTCGTTAAATGGCCGAGACTTGCACACCATATTTGTCTCTTCAGGGGACATGCCAGAGATGATTCCATTTTACTTTGTTTCAATGCAAGGATGGATTCAGTTAAGTGTCTCCCTGTAAATGTAGAGAGAAACCACAGACTAAGTTGGGACCCTCAATTCAGAATGCCGAGCCTACATTTTGGACTGTTTGATCCCACCCCAGTTCTGCTTGATGGGTAATTGCACAATCAACACTTCCTTCATAGTCACTCTGTTCCACTGTAATTTTTTAAATCAAGAAAATATTCTTTTTTTCTTAACTACTTCAGTTATTAAATGATTCTTTCTTAACTACTTTAGTTTTTGGATAGCTGAGCTCATCCAAAGTGTGTCAGTGAAGAAAATTCAATTGGCTTAAGCAAGGTTAAGGACAGGTGTTTACAGAACGTCTTAGCTTGTGTTTGCGATAAGAGTTTACACTTGCAGTCTATTCAAGGGCAAATGCTGGTTTTTGTTCAGAGGTCATTGTTCTCTTTTCTCAACATCTTAAACCCCTGAATTGCTTTGCATTGTGTTGTTTTACAGTTATAAAAAACATGTTATGATATTTTAAATGAGAATTGTACTGTGTAGCCTACTGCTAGAGAAGAGTTTGTGGTGCCGACGGCTACAGTGTCCAATATTGATGTTTACTAAACGTCTACTATTAGTTACTGTTGGGAATATAATGAGGAAATCAGATTATAGACTATATCAGAAATAATATACAATGGCCTCTGAAAATATTCAGACCCCTTCACTCTTTGCAAACTTTGTGTTGTAGATTTACTTTTCCCCCATCAATCTACGCTTAATATCCCATAATAATGAAGTAAAAACCTGTTTAGAAATTATAGCAAATGTATTAAAAATCAAAAAATGAAATCTCTCATTTATATAAGTATTCAGCCCCTTAATTTAGTATTTTGTTGAAGCCCCTCTGGCAGCAATTACAGCTTTGAGTCTTCTTGAGTAAGTCTCTACAAGCTTTGTACAACAAGTTTCCCATTCTTCCTGGCAAAT
The DNA here is from genome assembly GCF_963514075.1 of Conger conger. Taxonomy (NCBI): domain Eukaryota; kingdom Metazoa; phylum Chordata; class Actinopteri; order Anguilliformes; family Congridae; genus Conger; species Conger conger. The sequence continues at coordinate 30,065,507 of NC_083776.1, read as the reverse complement.
CCTCTCAAACTCCATTAGATTTGATGGGAAGTGTCTGTGAACTGCCATCTGCAGGTCTCTCCGCAGATGTTCTATGGGGTTTAAGTCTGGCTGGTCCACTTAAGGACAGTCGGAGACGTGACCCAAAGCCACTCCAGCATTGTCTGGGATATATGCTTCAGGTAACTGTCATGCTGAAAGGTGAACTGTTGCTCCTGTCTGAGGTTGCATGCACTCTGGAGCAGGTTTTCTTCAAGGACTTCTCTGTATTTGGCTGCATTTATCCTTCTGTTATTCAGTTACCACTTTATTTGGTACACCTTTTACATTACATTACATTACATTAATGGCATTTGGCAGACGCTCTTATCCAGAGCGACGTTCAACGAAGTGCAAAGTGCATACCCATAACCAGGGATAAGTGCACTGAAAGACCCGAGAGGGAAGTACAATTTCAACTGATACAACAAACTAGTTGTACAGGTAGTACCAGCAGACATTCCTTAGCACCAAGAACAGCCTGAATACTTTGTGGCAAGGATTCGGCAAGGTGCTGGAAATATTCCTTACAGACTCTGCAACTGTTGTTGCTGCATGATTCTGTCGGCTGCAAACCTCCCAAATGTGCTCTTTTGGATTGTGGATGCCATTGGAGTGCACTGAACTCATCGTGATGTTTGTGGAATCAGCTTGAGTTGATGTGTGCTTTGTGACAAGGCGTGTTATCCCGCTGGAAGTAGCTATTAGGAGATGGGTAGACTGTGGCTATAAAGGGATGCACACGGTCAGTAACAATACTCGGGTAGGCTGTGGCATTTAAACACTGCTCAATTTGTATGAAGGGACCTATTGTGTGACAAAAAAACATTCCCCACACCATTACACCACCAGCAGCAGCCTGGACCATTAGCCCCGTTTATATGAAGCCTTTTATTCCACATTTAATCGGATTAACAGGCCGATCGGAATAAAAGTGCTGCCTGTAACCCCTCAATCGGAACAAATGATCTTATTCCGATTTAACTTTTATTCGGTTTAAAAGGGGCAGTTGTAACCGTTTGACAGTTTAACAGGAGAATATATGCCATGTAAACACTTAAATTGGCTACTTTTTTGAAAGTTTTTACATCAAAAACCACAAAAGAGGTCTGTGGTTGACTCAATTTTTTCTTTCGCAAACATTAGAAAAACTCAAAATCATGGAAGGCTTCTGTCACATGCCAGGTAACACCCCTGGGAGGGAGATGTGGCACTTCCCGGGATTGTTTGCCGCATGAGGAGAGAGAGAACACCCACACCAACTCAACTTAAATAATAATAAGTCTTTGCCCTACCCCCTCATGGGTTCTGGGCAAAAATAATAAATACATTTAAATGACAAAGACAAATGAAAGCAAAACCCAGCAACATCTTTTCAGCTGGCCAGCCATTTCTCAATAGAGTCTTCCTCTCAAACACTGAACTGAAAACAAAATAAAAAACTACAACAGTAAACTGACTCTCTTGGAGTGTTTAAGCACCTGGGCTGATTAGTTAACCCAGGTGCGTGTGCTCTCTCCACCAGTAGACCAAATCTCACAGCTTTTATGGTTGAAGATTCATAAGACCAGACAGCCTTTTTCTTCAACTGTCCAGTTTTGGTGACCTGTGCTTCAAGGTTTGATTTGTTCAGAGGTGATCTCTGAACACATGCTTATGTGAGTTCCTGTCATATTCCTGTCAGCTTGAACCAGTCTGGCCATCCTCCTCTGATCTCTCTCATTAGCAAGGCATTTTTCACCCACACTGCTGCTCACTGGATATTTTTGGTTTTTCGCACCATTCTCTGCAAACGCTATAGACGACAGGAGATCAGCAGTTTCTGAGATAGACAACAATCATTCCAAGGTCACAGTCACTTAGATAACATTTCTGAACAACACTGAACCTCTTGACCATGTCTGCATGCTCTGATGCATTAGGTTACTGCCTGATTAGACTGATCATTGTGTACATTGTGTGCATACTGTGAAGTTTCATAAATTCATCTTCTTCGTCTTTTCTTGCACATCTTTTTCTATGACTGAGATAAATATGGGCTGACATTCTGGCACAGAATTGTGAAAATGTGAGAAATGTAAATAAAGGGTTTCTGCTGTGTGAGTTGCGGCAGTCGCAGGACAGCAGATATGAACAGCGCACAAGGCCCAATCCCAAAGCAGCAGCGGATAGAATGACAAGGAGTCAAGCTCTGCTGTCTGTGCGCACTCGAATCAAAAAGGTCAGGATTCAACGGCAACCACAAACTGTGCGTACAACGGCTCTGCGCTTTCAAAGTAATGGAATGTTTTCATTTTGCCATCTCGTAGCTACCTTACACTGGCGTATGAAATGTATTCCATATAGAAGAATGTCAGACCTGCTTTGTGCTAAGCAGTGACTCGCTTTTGAAACAAGTGTTTTGTCAAGTGTGAGGGGGTGTGTTGTGTGTTTATTTTATTTATTTTCTTTTTACTGTGGCGTCTTTGTTGTGGCTATGAATGATGCCCCCTGGTGAGATGAAGTAGACATGTTCATCCCAGTCGCCCCTGTAAAATATGCCCGGGATCTGCCGAGCGAGTCTTGCACTTGAAGACCACGTCGTTCTTGATTGATTAGGCTGACAGGGCTCCAACTCATCACGTCCACTGCGCCGAGCGCATTCTTAAATGAGGAGTAGGGGTGCAGCCCTAATGAGCCAGAGAAATCAATGTTCAATGAGGTGGCTTTGATCGATGCTTTGGAAACCGCAAAATGTCAAGAAAGCCCAGTCTCCAAAAAGAGATAAATGTACCCCCCCCCCCCCCCCCCACATAAAAAAATAAAAATGATTCGTAAATATTGTTGTGTCTTGAAAGAACTCCCCCTTAAATACAAATCCACGATCAAATTTGATTCATTGGGGCCAGCCAGTAAAAATAGCACAGTGTTGCCAAGGAGAACCTTTCAGTTTTTCTTTTGTAATACTTGAGGCTGGAGGGCTGGCAAAAGTAAAGTGTGCCTGTAATTTGGTGCCCTGCCTGTGAGCACTCTGTCCCTTCACTGCGGTTCTGGTGACACTGTGACAGAGCTGCATGGATCACCTGCTCTCATTACAAATGCACCATTTAGGAGGGCCATCACTCTCCACCACCGGGAACTGCAGAGCACTTCAGGATTTCCCCCCCTTCTGACGGCTTGACAAGAAAAAACAATTACAAAAAGATAAAGCATTTTCCTTGAGTTCCTGGAAAGCCTATTAATACATATGCAACTGAGGGCAATAAGCATTGGTCCTACTTGAAGTGAAGTGGGTGATAATAGTCTGTTTTAAACAATGATGTTATAAAAAGTTAATGGCAATGTAATTACATCAATGCTATAACCCAGTCTCCCCACTGACAATTATGGAAATCTATGGTGTATTTCATCAAATAATACAAAGTACTGTATTATAACAGTGATGAGACAGAGTTATGAGCATCATGAGAATCAATTTTCAACAATATACAATTATGCAACAGAGCAAGTAAATATGAATGGTTACTAAAAAAATACAATATTGTTGAACCAGTGAATACAAATATGACGAGAGAAGCTTGGGAGAATATTCTGGAAAGGATGGCTTCCGAGTTTTTGCCTTTTTCTCTTCCTTTTCAAAATGTATTTTGTATTTTTTACAAATATATTTGCTTCTCATATTTAAATAAAAGTTATTTGAACATATGGCTTGTCCTGGGTCCTGAGAGGTGCAAAACACAACTGCATTACACAAAACAAATGAACAAACGAGAACGCCACAATAAATGCCAGAATAATTTAGCAACCGTGAAAACACATAAAACAAATAGACAAAAGCAGAAAAGTAATGCCATTGCACAAAACTCAAAAGAGAAACCTGAAAAGGCAGGTACAAGCACTGTCGTTGCCGATTGGATGTCTACTCTACTCTACTGTGCCACTCTAGGATAAAGGCTGGCTCTGTTTAAGTCATTGGTGGCAGTCCATCCATTGGTGAAGGGAAGTGTTGCTACAGTCACGTAGCAACACTTCTGCCAGTTGTTGAAAACAATGGCGAACAAAAGAGCTTCCTGTTTTTGTGTTCTAATGCTCAACTAGCCAATTATAACAGCTTGAGCTTCCGCACATAAAATTGTTTTTTAATGTAACATGAATAAGTTTGCCACTTGCACCTCTGCAACAAACAGCACGAGGAGTGACTTGCGAGTTTGTTCAGTTTGTGTTTGCATAAAGAATGGTTGTAAAATAAATGTGTATTTTCATGTGAGTATTGATAAGAACAGGGTAGCCAGCTAGCTTTAGTGCCATTTTTCCTTCTGTTCATTTGTTTTTCCCTTGCACATCAGCGCAAGTGACTTCTTGGTTCTTTCAGTATGCGTTCGCATAAAGTCATTCAAATAGAGGAATCGTTTATATTTTAATATTTGTCTTGATCAGAACAGGCTAGCCAGCTGGTTTTAGTGTTATTTTTCTTATTAAGTCTGTCACTGCTGTGCTGTGAAATACCGCTTATTTAAAATTTTCAGCTTTGTTGTTAACAGCTACTAACAGATAGCTTCTGGGTTGGCAGGTCTTAAGTCAAAGGTTTATTGATTCACACAAGATACAGAATACAATTGTAACTGCAACCTTTGGCGAGCCACAGGGTTTACAGATTTTCATTGTTACTCAGCACTTAATTGATTAATTAAAGCCGCTGATTATACAGTTGTCTCACCTCCTTTCCTTGTCTGAATTGGTTTCTGATTCTAAATGAAAAGAAAAACTCCCGACGGCTCTCTGAGGGCAGGACTGAACGCCGTTGCTTTGGCTGCTCCTACCACTGGTGCAGGTGGCAGGGTTCTATTAGGCACACTCACTGATTCAACCGGAAAGAAAGAAAAGGAATAAAGAGACACAATATAACCAACCTCAATGTGCAGGTTTGTTAACAATGAAATGGCAGCTTTCTATTTGAGGTGTGCTATTACAGTTTATAATGTATAAGGCCCTTTAAAATAATTAAAATTTCATTTGTCAGTTCTGAGTATCTTAATTCGGGAACTTGTTTTATTTTGTAGTAATACATGACACAAATCAATTCTAGTTGGCACAGCAAAGAGGCAATTACTTTGCAAAGCATTTGGCTAATCTCTATCTTATGCAAGTTTAATAGCTAACCTAGCACAAGTAAATAGGTAGCATGCTGTGGATTTTTAGTGCAGGATGTACAGACGATATAACAGTCTTTATTGTGGCATAGGTAGGTCTGTTGATTTTTTTTTTCAACCTCAATATTCAGTTTTAAAAGAAGACAAACAGTATGTAGTGCCTGACTCGGTTATTGTTTGCAGTGCAATTGATTGCACTGATGGCTCATAGGTTTTACACATTTCCATCACGATTGTAATCATAAACTGGATATTATACAGGGGGTCCTCCCGATACATTTCAGTTACATTCCATAAAATTACACATGAAATTTTTCTGAGGGGAATTTTCTTCCGTGAGTATTAATGTAAATTAGAGGGGTTGCATTACAATGTGTAGTTTTACATCCTTTTTGATACCATTTAATGCTATTTAATACAATAAGAATTTAGGGGAAATGGCGCATGAGGTCAGATGTTGTCCTTTAAAGGGGCAGTTCTTCCAGGAAAGAAATGTAGGTATGTTTCCACCCAGAGTAGTATCTATCCATCCAGATCCAGTTTCACTGAAATGTGTTGCGTTTTTCTAAATATTTGGTAAAGTGGACCATATGGGGCCTTCTGTGGCTTCAAATGGGAATTTTTTTTAAATTAGAAGAAAATCAACAGTAACGTCTCCAAATATAATCTTGTGGTTAAGCATGAAAATTCACTTATTTTGTGCGAAGGTCCATCAAACCAGCTCACTTCTGCTGAAGTACACCAACTGTGTAGCAGGCATTATATAAGCAGCACTATATAAACCTTGAGTGCTGGTGACAGGATGTGGTGGAATCCGTGGTTTTGTATCTTCAAATTACCAAATTATTTGCAACTTGCGTTATTAAACAACACAGTAACTTCTAAATTCCTGGTTGCATTTCTTACATATTAGATCAGCCTTACATATAATATTTCATAATTATCATATTACATACAAATAATCATTAATATTATGTTTGTTAATGTGTCACTGTACACTTTTTGACCGGTTTTACAAATGTTTTTGCCTTTCACCCAAACATGGAATACCCGATTGTATGTTAAAGCTGATCTCAATCACAGAAGCCACCACTAACAAGCCCTCAGCACTCCTCTGACAAAGTGTTGCTCCCTAGACAATGCTGTGGCTAATTAGGTGCTGCACTGTGGGGAAAATTGCAGGGGCAGCCGCATTCCGCACTGCCACAGTCTGGGTCCCATAGCGGCCCACCTGTGGCCCATCCACACACTGGAAGGCTTCCAGTAACCGGGTGGCCACCCAGGAGTTCCATCCGAGTGTACTGGGATTCACATGAAGTTCTTCTGTAAAACATATCGCCCTGTTGTATCTAAGCCATGCTGTTTTCCCCCACATGCTGCTGTCCTGTGCACATACACAATACATTATCTGATGAGCTGCTAATTAGAAAACCACGCACAAATATTAAATTGTACGTATATAATCTGTTCACTATGTAGTCAAAATAATTAGGAATCTAATTCAAGTCCCTGATGGTCGCATAACAAAATCCAAGTTTGTCATAAGAGGTAAAAGGAGTAATACTTGGCTTCCACCTGGGTAATGTTGAGAAGGAAAGGATTTTAATTAGGCTATTAGAAAGGGGGATGATTAATTGGGCTGAATGAGACAGCCAGACTGGAAACTTGGCCAGTACACTGGGGATGACACCTCCCTTACTCTTTTCAATGGCTTCTCTGAGCTGCTTAATGATGACAGTCAGACTGGGTCTTATCACAAAACTACACTACATGTATGCGCTTCATTTCCAGTACAGACTTTAAATATTTAACAGCTACAATGAAATGTGTTTTTCCTTTCTTCATGAATTGAGTTTTGTGAATCAGTTTTTTTTTTTTTATTGAGACCATAGCCAGCATATTAGGACAATTCCAGGTACCAGGTGTGGGCACTCTGTCGGTGGGTGAGAGGCGAACCGGACCCTGTATGGAAATTGGGCAGCAAACAAAGGATTTATTTCCAACAGAGTCAGGCAGAGAAAGAAAAATAACCGAAATAAATAAATAAGTACCACTAAGAATTCTAATTGGAACAAAAATAGCTAAGAGTAAATAGTGGTTTATAGTGGTGTAGCTGTGGGTCTTCCACTGACATCACGCTACATATAGAATGAGGCCTTCCTGCTTTATATCACTCTCACACTCTGCTTTATGTTCTCAGCAACAGCATTCTGTACTACTGAACACTACGGCCGCACCCTGGGCTTAAGCATGAGTCATTAATATGTTTAGAAAATGACAAATTCTACAAATATACCATCATTATCCTCTTTCGATTCATTTTTGCAATGAAATCTAAACACATGCTAAAAGACAACCATTGTGCTCTCATAATTCAAGTTAAGAAACCTTGCATGTATGTTTACGGCAAGTTGATTATCCATGTTGATTGAAGTCATTGCTACAGTGTTTTTTTGTTTAAAAAAAAAAAAAATGTTTTTTTTTTTTTTTTTAATGTATTTCTTTATTTAAATTTTTTTACCACATTTCTTAATTTTATTGTGATTTTTTAAAAGTGAGAATTCCTCTGAGAACAAAATGTTCTACCAGGCTGTACTAAGGGGAATTGTCTCCTAAAAGAAAACATTAATGGTTTTTATGTTATGTTTTATTTATTTATTATAATTTAGTTTTTAAGTGCAGAAGCTTAAGTCTGTTCAGCGAGGCAGGGAACAAGCACAACTTGTTCAGATCTTCTCCCATACGCTGGCACACAGGCTATCTGCTTTGTGTTTACCTCACAAGGATTTAGAGATGACTGGCACCTGACAGCATGACAGCGACAAGCAACTGAAGACATCTAAAATGGATTCACGTGCACGTGTCCCTGAACCCTGTTGGGTTCAACATCTGTCGAATTCTAAAATGGCTACCTCACATTCGCACAAATGTTAAAGACTTCAGGCTGTTTCGGTGTGTTAATTGCTTGACATTTGCATACTGAGACGTTTATCAGATGCGTGGCGCTAGCCTCAGCCGCACGTTATAACATTCAACCCGCTGGAGGCGGGATCCTGTCCATTTCTGAGTAGCGCACAGAATACTAATTAAAGCTTCAGAACTGTTAATTTACTATCTCTCCCTCCCTGGCCTTTCCTGCAAAGCTCTAATCTCATGCCAGCCAGACAGACATTACACTTCTGGCAGGTCATTCCTCCTTGTAATCACATTGGGGATCGATTCCACTTCTAGTTCACATCCAATTCAATTGAGTTTGGTCACATCCAATACAAGTTTCCACACCCATCTGTTGAAAGCCTATTCAAACCGCACTAGCAGTTGGTGCTCCCCGCTGAATCCATTCAGTTTCTAAAGGGGTATATGGTATATATGAAATTTGATAATGCGGATGGATTATGGAAATCTGAAATGCTGTAATGAATCATAATAAATCATTTGTGTTGTGGTGGATACATATTCATTCATCTACCCCCTCTGGACTTCTCTCTCGCGCTTTTTTCCCTTTTGTCGAGGCAGGGGCTCGACGGTTTGTTCTCGTCACACGGATGCTGAATTCCCTGAGACCGAGGGGGTCCTCTCTCTCTGAAGCGGTGAGCACCACACTATTTTACAAACTCTTCCTGGCTTCCGCACTTTCATCATGTGAGGACTCTTCTTCCTTTGTGAACAGACCCTACTGATAGAGCGGTCAAGATTCTGAGTTACAGTGAGCGAAGATTTGATGATATGAAATAAAAAATAAAACTGAAGTATTCCTACAGAGTCCCAGAGGGAGATACAGAACAATGAATATCTCGCAGGATCAAGCATCAAGCAGCATACATATTTTACTGCGATTACTATTTATTATAAATCCATGAGTACTCCGACATGCTACTGTACCCTGATTTCTGTGACCTCAAACACTTACGACCTCAAACACGTAGATCATCCCTGGGCCATCAGGCTGGCAAGATAAATATTAATGTATCATAATGCATATTAAATGAAAACAGGATAGACCTGCTTGGATTACAAGTGTGCTTTCATTAAAAAAAGGTAACAAAGAAATACTATAACTTCACATTATAGTCTTGATTCATAATAAAGGAAAACATCCAATACATTCTGCAGTCTGTCCTTGGAAAGTGCAGGCAATTAGTTCTTCCACAGTTACACAGCTTGGATACATTTAGGTATTCACTTAGTCATTCAGGAAAACAGCAAGATCTTATCACACCTCTTTATATTTGAATGGTGGCTTAAAAATTCACTGTTGTGAATAGCTTTGTTTAGACCAGATCTCTTTCAGGTGGAATTCAATTGAATTGAAAAATCAGTTTCAGCATTTGATCATCAGTGATGGCATTAAGTGCCAAAAGAGTAATATTTCCATCAATTGTAATGAACATTGTCTGAAAACTAAACCATAAAAAGGTACAATAACCTTATTTACTATATACGCTTGTGGCGGTAGGGGGTCTGAATGGGCGGGGAGTGAAGGTGCCATGTGAACCTGCTGCCCTGACCACTTTGTGAAGTTCATTACACCACTGGAGAGCCGGTAAACACAGGTATCACGACCCAGAAGAGCAGCCATGCTGAGGGAGGATGGCCAGTCACCCCAAGGTTATGTAGCCCAGAGATCTCGCCGCTGTATAAGGTTTCAAGATTGACTGGAGGTAGGGTGGAATTCTTCCGTTCACTCTCCAGTAGGCTAGTAGCAAGGCTTTAAACTGAGGCTGAGAACACTGAGTGTATAAAGATATGGGTCTGGATTCAATCAATTTAATTGCTAAGATCCAGATCCTTGTTAATGACAGAGGTCAGAGCAGCAGGGCCAGACTGGTCAACTCTGACAGGAAGGTGACATTAACTCAAATAACAACACATTACAACAGTAGTATGCAGAAGAGCATCTCTGAACACGCAACGTGTCAAACCTCGAAGTGGATAGGCTACAGCAGCAGAAGACAAAAAAAGTGCTGAGTGAGTTTACACCACAAGGCCCAGAATATAACTTGGTTATCAGGTGTCCTTTTGGAGTTGAGACGGGTGCATGGGGGTTGGACCCAAAATGCACGACTCAGAAACAATAGTTATATAAAGACCCCTCAGGGCTTTATTCGGGACGAATCCCAGGAGCGTAGTCAAAACAAGCAAAGTCCATACACGTAGATCCAGCCAAACAAATAGTAAACAAACAAGAAGCACGGTGCCGAGGGAAGAGGCAAGCTCGTAGTCGGTAGACGTGCAGGGAGGTCCGGTAGCAGGAGAGCTGTCAGCGGGGCAGATGAACAGGCGGACGGCAGGCAGAGGCGTAGTCGTGGGCGAAGCGGGAGTCGAAACCATGAAACAATCAGTGAAGCAAAAGTACAAAAACGGTAGGCGAGGACGTGGTCAAAAACAAACGATGGTCACAAAACAGAAATCAATAATCAAAAGTCGGTAACAGGCTTGGATCGTAACGTGTAATCAAAAAGAGTAATGCTCAAGAGTTGAGTAGTAAACAGAGGCAGACAATTTCACGAAGAACAGTTGCGCGACTGGGCTATAAATGCGGGTGTAGACAGGTGTAGACAATTAGTTAGAGCATAGCAAGGAAATGGAAAACAGGTGCGATGGATGACAAGTTTAACAAGGTTTAGTTATCGTTAGTAATCGTTAGTAATAAACCTATCCTGCCCTAGCATTAGTAAATTAGTAAATGACATGCACGAGAAACGTAAGGTAACATGAACACATGATTAGTTTGTTAGTTTCTACCCAATCCTGATCTAGCGTTAGTAGTTTTAGTAAATAGACAAATGGAAACAATTAGGGAGTGAATGACAGAAAGAGAGAGAGAGAAAAGGTGGAACGCAAGGTTTGCGGAAAGACATGTAAAAGTGTATGCATAAACAACGACCAGTTAACGTAACAATAAACATAAATCAAAACATAACACAAAACGAAACTAAGACGATAACCATTCAACATAACAAGGTCATATAATCCTAACGAAACATAACTAGACATGACGAGAAAATAAATCGTAACAAGAAATAAACTAAACAACATGACGAACCTAGACTAACATAATACATGATAAGACACTACGTGACTAAGACAACATGAATAAACATAAAACATGGCAAGACAGACCTGAAACGTGACAGGAGTGTCCAAATGGTATTTTTGGAAACCCACCTAGACAAAACAATGTCTAGGTGGGTATATTGGGTGGTATTGTCATCACATTTGAACCAGGATCTGCCCAGAAATTCAGTCTAAAGCCCTTCTCATTACAATTAAAATAATTTCTACGTATTCATATTTTGCTTTCATTGGAGGCCTGATAGTCTGTGTTCTTGAAAATGTAACTATATAAATGCAAGTTTATGTACAGTATACAACATTTTAGCTTTGTAATTTGCGTTAGCAAAGTAATTATTAATTCTGTTCCCACCCAAATAAAATACCTTAAAACTAGCTTTTGTCATCAGTCAGTTAGTCTGAAACCACTGAAGCAGAATCATCACTCTCAATGTATCCATCTTGTCACAAAAGCTGAAAGAGCCCTGCTGCTCATGAGAAAAAAAAGGTTTTAAAGACAGGTTGGCAACCATCACTGTAAACTGTGTGGCAGCCACTTTGGAACCATTAAGAAAATATCGATTGGCAAATTAATTAGTTCTATCTTGTGACTTTGTGAAGACATTTAAGATGGACAGACAACAGGCCCTGTCCTGTGTCTCCATGCCCTAAACAAATTATATATATATATATATATATATATATATATATATATATATATATATATTACATTTTTAAGGAATTTTTAAGAATAAGGATAATGAAATAGTATGGAGGATGGAAAATGTATGAGAGTGGGGTCATTTGCAACTTGTTTTGCCAGTGTGAGAGGCTAGAAGCCAGTGGAGGGTGTTCTAAAGTTGTGTGGAATGTGCAAATTCAGGCATGTAAAAGATTCTGGAATTATTACAGTAGCCTGAAGGCACAGGTCAGTAGGCTGCAGGCAAGGAACTTCAATAGTCCAGAGGAGAGGTCAAAGAATATGGTACAAGTAGCTGGGTAGGCTCTTGAGTGAGAAAAGGGTGGATTCTTCAGATTTTGAGAAAAGAGAACCTGCAGGACCAGGTGTTTGCGGATCATTGTTGATCACACGAAGGTTCTGACCAGAGCAGAAGGGTGACACCACAAAGCTATGAACAGTCGCTGAAGCATCAATCCACCCTTTCCTGGGAGGAACTGGAAACTCTGTCTTCCCCAGGTTCTGCTGGGGGATTTATGTCCACCTGAAGCCCTACCGAGTAAATCACCTGGGTCTGGGCCTCAGTCATCGTCTTCCATAAAAAAGTAACAAAGAATAATCCAAAAAGGGTTCCCAAACTTTCGCACAGTGCCCTTTTTCTTTTTTTTTACAATTTATAAACAGTAAAAATTAATCTTGCTATAAGATTGGCAGAAAGGTTTCATGTTTGACTCTACCATTTATAGTTTTGCTTTTGATCATGTCCGGACATTTAAACCAGGGGTGCCCACATTTTCAAATGGTGCAAGAGGGTTTGGGGTGGGTGGGTGGGGGGCAGGTCCCCTCCGGGCTGCCTGTAAGGACAGAAAGTTGGCACAATAGGAAGCAAACTATGCCCGGGCGGAGCCAGAGAATCCCATCACTGCAAGGAATGAAGAAGATGTGGTGATTGGTTGTCAAACGCAGCAGAAAAGTGGAGCAGGATGTTGGCGGAGCCGGGCGACTCAGTTCTCGTCAAGTGAAGAGCCTCCGTGACTGTGAGGAGAACAGTCTCGGTGGAGTGGTCAGAATTGAAACCCGCCCGCCCGGGGTCGGGGGGGTTATTCTGTTTCAGATGGAAAGACAGTTGATTGCAGACTGCACCCTCGACAGTTTTAGATAAAAATGAGAGGAGTGAGACAGGTCAGTAATTGTGTACATAGGTCGGGTTCAGAGAGGGGTTTGAGGAAAGGAGAGACACAGGCTCTCCTAAGAGCGGTATGGACAGTGCAGGTTGAAGGAGAGCAGTTGAAAAGAAAGCAGATGAAAGAAAAGACGTCCCTGGAAATAGACTTTAAGGAGGCGGGATGGCATCGGGTCAATAGAATAGGTAGGTTGGTGGGTACAGTAGGAGGTTTAGCAGGTAGGGAGACAGGTAGGGGCGGGGGTGAGGAAGAGCGTCAGATGATATTGACCTTTTCAAGTTACATAATAATCTTTGGTCGGGGTGTTGAGTGAAGGTGGAGTACGCAGATATGATCATATTCTCCAAATGTACCTATTGGAAAGTGATGTTTGATCACAAGTGTGGGGGAAAAACAATGAAAATTCTCTCATTACATTACAGTAATGGAGCCTATATTTAAAACTGGAGTACAGAGACAAAACAACCAGAGCCAACCGAATGATATTGACACATAAATACAATTATAATGATAACGTGCGTACCTTTTTCATTTTATTTTTGATCATGCAGCCTCAGTCTCACTGAAGGAAAAGCAGCTCTTAATGTCTTGCTGACAGTAGCATCCCTGTGTTACTCCCAGTAAAGTATTTGGCAATCAACTCTTTTTAAAAAACATTCCCTGCCAATGTTGTCCATGTTAATATGCGTCCAGTTTTTCAAGTAACATTCATATCTTCTGCCGTCTCAAAGGTTTCTTGCTCTGTTATGATCCATCAACTCACCTGCTGACAGGACAATAAGCAATAATGAGCTCCTTTTAACAATTTAGGCATTGTTTTTCTTCATAATGTACAGAGTTTAAACCATCAGCTTATGGTAAAAGCTCATTGTTGACCATGTTTTGAACTTGCTCCCTCAGTCCTCCAGCTTGTCTGATCAGAAAATTAAAATTTTACATCAAAATGTTATTATTTTCCCATTTATACATTTGGAATGTATTTTTTTTTCTTATGGCTTAATGAACACTTTAAATGAGCAATAAATGGAAAAAACACATTGAAACCCCTTTTTTTTTTGGAAAGAGCCATTTTTGTCTGCAAGGGTTTTTTGTATTATTTATTATTGTTTAATTGCACTTTCCCTTAACATGGCTTGTAGGTCTTGATAAGAATCCATGGAGGTGTTGGCAAGTATTAATATGGCATCAGTGTCCCCTCCATTGCACATGACTCGATGGCCATGGAAAACATTGGCTATGCTGTTATGGGAACACAGAAAAGCAGGAATACTTTACGGATTACAACCAAAATAAGGGCTTGGCAGACACCGCAGATGAGCTGCCCAGTTTTTCCAGCTGCAGCCGAGAAGAGGCTTTTGTTTTTTTGTTTTCTGGCATTGTCATTCTTGGCAATAGCGTCTTCACTTTTCCAAAAAGGGAAAATTTGGGAAAGAAAAACAAAACCTCAATTTACAAAACAAACATGTAGACAAAGACAATGTAAAGCTTGTGATATTGTTGTTCTGAAGGAAAATCACTATGCAAATCTGGTCGCTTTTGATCTTTAAGGTGGAAGGAGAGGGGCTGGAGAGAAACTGAGAGAGGCACTAGCATTCTGTTGAGGAAACGGCTGAAAACAGCCCAGAAGAAACAAAGGATGATGATAAAACCATCGGCTAAAATTACATGAAGACACACATTCAAAATACAAAATTAAAAACATAAAAAATATACACTAAGTGACCACTATATTGGTGATTCAGTTGTTATTCAGACCAATCATCAGAATCAAGATGTTTGGAAAAAATGTGATCCCAGTGGCCGTGGAATGATTGCTCGTGCCACGTTGTTTGTGAAAATTAGCAGTTTCTGAGATACTCAAACAGCTTTTTCGCACAATGGTGTGAAAAACGAAAAAACATCCAGTCGGCAGCAGTTCTGTGGACAGAACCTCCTTGTTAATAAGAGGGGTGAGAAGAGAATGGCCAGACTGGTGAAAATGTTGTGAGATGTATACAGAAGAGCATCTCTGAACACACAACACATCAAACCTTGAAGTGGATGGACTACAGCAACAGAAGACAAATACGTCTTAAGAAATAAGTCTAGTATGGTCACTGAGTGTACATTTCAAAGGGAACATAAAATGACATGTTGAACTGCAATTGAAGAACAGCAAATGCAATGTTCTTTAATTAATACAGAATAATTGGGGAATGATAATCTGTGCTCTACCAAGTTACTCATACTACAGAAGTATCAATTATATGTATTCTTCCAATGTCAAAGTATAGATAATTTGTTTTCAGTTATATGCAAAATAGCATAGTAGTGACTACATATCCCGAACAAAATTAGTTCTCTAAACTGTTGCTGGGAGGATGATATGCACTGATAATCCCTGGTTGATTTAACCCAACCTCGGTTGACATATTTCACATGTAAATGTCTATCAAAATCAGACACATTTGAGACAGACAAACGTCCACCTGTCCAACGTCCACCTGTCAGAGCTGATATCCAACAATGTCCACAAAGCCTTACGCATCCATAATTTGGCATTATAATCAGACAAACATGCAGTGGATCAGATCAAGTCAGACTAACACCTGCTGTGGCACTGCTGAGAGGAGAGGTCTGTCTCTGTGGAGCTACTGCTGACAGGGTGTGTCTTCAGGAATAACTACATTACATTACATGACATTACATTATTGGCATTTGGCAGACGCTATTACCCAGAGCGACGTACAGTTGATTAGACTAAGCAGGAGACAATCCTCCCCTGGAGCAATGCAGGGTTAAGGGCCTTGCTCAGGGGCCCAACGGCTGTGCAGATCTTATTGTGGCTACACTGGGATTCAAGCCACCAACCTTGCCTGTCCCAGTCGTTTACCTTAACCACCACGCTACAGGCCACCCCATGCAGCAGTAACCTGGGAACATTTTTCACATTCTCACCTATGCTGAACACATTTCATACTCATCCAGAATCTACTACTAACTACTACTACTACTACCACTACCACTACTACGAAACACCAATTCATCCAGAAACAAATATATTATTTCATGTATATTTACTGTTACACCAGTAATTATGGTTACGCCAATTTCTGTGCAAAGGCATACTATGCAGACTTTTTAGCCTTGCTTGGCCCTGCATTTACTACCACTATCCTCATCCCTACCCACTCACCTCCATTTTCATTCATTCATTCATTCATTCATTCATTCATTTATTCATTACATGAACAGGGTCGCAGGGGGGGCTGGAGCCTATCCCAGCATACATTGGGAGAAAAGCAGGAATGCACCCTGGACAGGTCGCCAGTCTATCGCAGGGCACACACACCATTCACTCACACACTCATACCCACGGGCAATTTAGACTCTAATTTAGACTCTATATATATTTGTTTCTGGCCTAACCTGCATGTCTTTGGACTGTGGGAGGAAACCGGAGTACCCGGAGGAAACCCACGCAGACACGGGGAGAACATGCAAACTCGGCCGAAGGGGATTCGAACCCAGGACCTCCTTGCTGTGAGGCGATTTTTATATTTTATATACTTTATATATTTTTAAATACAACTTTGCTGTACTTGTGCTTCTGTAGCATGGGTAGCTCAGCTAGTTCGCTAGAAAGCACGGATGGTGCAGTGAAAGCGAAGGCTGGTAGCAGGTTATCGCGACAACACTCCCCGATGACGTAACCCTCAAATTCAAAAGAACGTTGTTGCCCTTGGCTAGAGGCGAGTTTGTCTTTAGCTGACTGGTAACGCGTTAGTTCAACAAATAATCCCACTCTGCAGCTACACCACTCCTGCCCACACAGAAAGAGCATCACGCCCAGACACATCAGAAATACAGGCAGAGGATCACAGATTTGGCAGTTGTGTGCAAAGAGAAACCCAGTGCACCATACATATGACTGATAATGGTATTTTACTATATTGAAGTGTACAGTGAGCAGACAGAACATAAGGGTCAGAGACTGTGTGATGTGAATTGGGTTTTACATGCATATCACTGATTGCTAAATTAGATATGATATTGACACTGGATGTGGTTTTCTGCTAATGCTAATCAATAGAAATAAGGAATCAGGGCCAAAGATTTGTCTAGAGATACTGCATATTACAGATACATACAGTGATGGCGGTTTAATATAATGATTCGTAAACTGGGATTGGAACTGAGAAGTTGCACTTAACGGGAATCACTTCCGTAAATATTCAGCTGTATAAATGGATTGCATGTAAAAAATGTCAGCTGTGTAATTTGCTCCGGAAAAGAGCGTCTGCTAAATCACCATGTATAATGTGTAATTAGAGTCACCTTTCAGTCGATAGATGGGATTGCAATGGATATTACGAGGATTATGACCCCCCCCGCGTCGTGAAACGAATACACGACATTGAGGAAGGTGTGAATATAAAGGCAGCAGGTAAAGGTGTCTTACGCCTCTGTGATTGACAGAAAACCGTGTTTCCCTTCTCTTTCTACTGCCTAAGCTGTTTATAATGAAAAAATGTAAGAACAACTATTTTTAATTTTGTGAAAACTCCTCAAACAGAGAGTTGGCTCTTGCTAAATTCCTAATGCAGGTTCAAATTGTTTTGCTTGGCACTTAGATAAAGAGTAGGAACAAACAGTTTGTCTCATTAACTCTGGGTTTAAGACACAGCAGGAGCTCTGTATTGCTTAAAGCTGACATATGGGATGTAGAACAGGTTCTGCTGAATAGATCCATATGTTTTTCCTCCTTAATGTCATTTTCATGTTCACGCTCAAAGCTTTAAATCGGTCAATATTAAGACAGTGAAATGCACAATCCCTCAATTCATTTCCAGACATCAGCGATCATTCAGATCAGATTGTATTTATTTATTTTACAGCCTATACAGATGGTGCACAAACATGTATTTGTTTCCATTTTATACCACAATTATTTCAGTGCTAGTCTGTAGTCCATTACATTTTGCAAGTACATGTATTTGATGAGTCCCTGAATGGTACTGAATGTCTCATTTTTGGTCTTGATACTAAAAAAAGATAAGTTGGGCCCTGTAATTAAAATTTTTTAGGTGTAGCAATGACTTGAAATTGTGCAAAAAAAAAGAAAGAAAAAAAGGCAAAAAAAGAGAAAAAACAAGAAATACATTTTCCAGGAGCATTTCTAATTTGCACTATTTGTAGAACCATACCATCTGCCTTATGTAATATACATGCCAGTGTTCAGTGGGGATAGGCAGGTAAAAATAAGCCTCATTTATAAATAATGGACATTATCCTCCAGCTGTGAGTGCTGCCCTTAAAATGTTTTGTTTTTCTCTAAACAGCAGCAAACAGCCTTACTGATAAAAGAGTATTGATGTGTAGATTCCGCATTGCTGTTGTGAAAATCGATTTGACCAGCCGCAAAATCGGAGGCCCTGAATTTTACATCAAACTTGCAGTCCAATGCTCAGCGTATAGTACCTGTGAACCTTTGCTGATGTCTTTATTTATTTATTTTATGTGTTTTCATGTGCAGACATACGCATATATGAGCATGGACAAGGCCCGATATTAAACTTTGGAGCCAGAAGCTAAGGGACAGAAAACATACATGAGCCACATTCAAAGAAGATTAATTGATAAATAAAGAGATTTTACATAAACTTCATTCTCATATGGTCTTCTATAGGTTTAGTGAAGGTGTTTCATGAATATAGTTACTCTAAATTGCTTTTTCTCTGTTTTTACCTGAAATGAGGGCAGTCTATTTCTATTTAAAACTACAATTTGCATAAACAAGAAGCCAATCTGAGCTCATAGTGATTGCAAAGCTGGCCAAGAACAAAGCCTTTCTAATTATCCTGTCGTTTGTACGGCCATGGCTTGCTCTCGAAATATCGTTTGATTAAATATTATTGAGTCATGAGAATGCCCACAGCTCCAAATGTTTTCTCCACACGTTTGATTTGAGAACTAGAATCATCAGCCTGAGGAATTACTGTCTAGTTTGCAGTCATTTTGTGGTTGTTTTACTGATCTTTAAGACAAATAAAAATCAAACCTGCCACGATTACATGCCTTTTAAAGCCATTTGTCAAACTGCACAACAACTGCACAAGAACACTTCCTCTGAAGCATATATCACTTGAAATGTGTACTTTTTTCCAAAACAAATGAAGCAATTATTGCTGAACTAGTATTGCAGTTGCGACTGAGATGTATTTGTCTCATACACAGTACGTTACATTTTTTGAATGAGCAGGTGTATTCCTCCCATGTGTCACAGTCAGACTGGCAAGTCTGCCAAGCTCCACATTTCTGTAGCTTTTAATTAATAAAGACAACACAGAAGTCACATTATTACACATCAATAGCCAGGAACAGAAGGCCAGGTAATCTTAGAAATAAGAGCAGCAATAAAAACAACTAAATTAGCCTACCTCTTGCCATCGGCATTGGTAATAATGTTATTGCAATAATTAGGCGTTAGGCATTTTAACCTCTTTTTAACTCATACTTCATTCATTATTAATAACCTGCAAATAACTTATTAGCAAGTGTTGTTGCTTGTGTGTGGGGGTGTGAATGGGTCTCTTTTTCAGATTCCTTATAAAGGAAATATTATACAAAAGAAAATATAAGCAGATAATGATGGGAACAGGCCATTGCAGACAGCAATATACAGATATTACATTTACATGCAAACTATTTATACGGTCAGACATATACAAAATTCAGGTCGAGTACCTTTCTCGAGGGTACAGTAGTAATGGCCCCATCTAGGAATGGAACACACATCCTCTGAGTGACAAGGCCCAGATCTTTAAGTGTCCCACTAAACTGCCACCCATTGGCTCAATGCTATTTGGTGTCTGGCTCTGGGCTGTGTGCTCAGCGGGGGCCACACGGGTATGGAGAGTGAAGGAAGAGCAGGAAACAAAAAGAGACGCTGACATGGACTCAGCGTCGTGGAGAATACAGCCAGGTATCCCAACAGCCCTCTTGAGCCTCACTTTTTTTCCACCAGACTCCTCAGCACGTACAGGCCAATATTTGTTTTTACAAACCGAATATGGATTTTAAAAAAATGTTATCTGACAGTGGATCGTGTCGTGGCCTTCTCCACCCCCGAGTTCAGGATAGGTTTATCGACCTGCGTCGCATCATGGTGCGTTTATGGTTTTAAGAAACGGAGGAGCGATTATTCATTTATTCATAGATTTATTTAATTTAGGGAAGACAGCTGAGTGATAATTAAGACACTGGGCTCATCTGTTTTCCCCCCACAATAGTAGAGCAGTAAGCCATAATATTGTTGCCAATTTCCCCTTCTAGATTACTGCTTATTACAGCTATTTATGAAAGAAACTTTTTTTTTGCTCCTGACCTTTTTGATGAATTTCTAACCCTTTTTAATCACTCTGAGTGTTGCTGCACGAATCATTACAAATCAGAACGGGATGAAATGTCATCTTCATTGTGCCACAGTACGTTACTGGGCAGAGGATAGTTATGAATTGCTAGGTTTTTAATGAAGTGGTTTTTGCTCAAATGCCCTAAACCTCTAATGAGCTCCCCTGGGAAGCTAGACACCTCTACAGGTAACACAGACAAGCTTCCCTTTTTTATAAAAAAAGTTTGAGAAAACTTTGAGAAACCATATACTTCAGAAGCATAACTACGTATATTGTACTAATGTGGCATCTATAACTGGGAGCATCAAAACATTGCTGTGATTTATTGCCAATTAAGTTTATATACGTTACCCCTTCTATTTATTGGCACATTTTGGTGTTCTCTCAGAAGCTTGTCTCCATCCATAGGACATCCATGGTTAATCCATATCTCATTCTTTAGGAATGTCATACAAAGGGGTATAGAAAGTTTTGACATAACATGCACATAGTACAGGGGTCATCAACTCTGACCTTCAAATCTAAATCCAGCCCGGTTTTCTTTGTTTCCTGGGTAATTAGTGCTAGTACTTGGCCCTTGAGGACTGTGAGTTGCTTATCCCAGACATAGTGTATAGATTTTAGCGCATTTGATACTCATTTAAAAAAAAATTGCTTTGTTTTTCCTTAGTTTCCCTTTGTCTAATGTTGCATTTTGTCTAAAGATCTGAAAACATTCAGTGTGACAAATTTGCAGTAACCTGGGAAATCAGGAAGGGTTCAAATACTTTATCACAGCACTGTAAGTGTTTACAGCATCGATGTTAAACATTGCTGCAATGCCAAACATATCCCCAGGATTGCTGCTCCAAGCCTGTCGCAGGTTTGTCACTTTGTTTACAGAATATTATTGATGTGTTTTTCCATTCAAAAATAATATGAAAATCTTGCAGATATCACAGTAAAACGGAATGATATCATGCTCTCATGTCATCTGGCAGTTCTTTTGAAAGTGAAACACAAAAGTGGTAAAATGAGATACCTGGCATGTGTGGCACCTTTTTTAAACTTTCAGATTGCTTTTAGATGGTGGTTTGTCAAAGGAAAAAAGAGACATTAGAAGCACTGCACCACATCTCAGTTATTTTAACTTTGAATAGTCTTGTCTTGATCTGGGAGAGAGACACAGCTGAAATCTCAATACTATTGCTGCTATCCTCTGGGTACACTCGTGGGCACACAACCATATTTTCTGTGTCTGGTTTTGATCCCCGACTTTGATTAAAAGCTTGACTGGCTTCTCAAATGAGCATGTTCTCTAAACTACAAGCAGCACTAAATTGCTGGACCTTTATCTGTGAACCTGAGGGGACTGATTTTTCTCACTCAATATTGAATTTATTGGAAGGATGTATAGTCCTCCAGCAGCAAGGTCAATTCTTTTGTTTTTGCTATACACTGAAGACAATTGAGTTTGAGGTCAAAAGATGTACATGACATGACAGATGCGAATTTCATCTTTTATTTCCTGGTATTTTTAAACTGGATTTGTTAAACAACTTTGAACATATCACCTTTTCTATCAATGCAGAACAATCAGTTTCACAACACTTGGCTGTAGTGCAAAGTGTGTAAGCATTTAAACAGCAGATTTTGGCTTATTGTGGTAATGCAGTGTTCCTGTGTGTGGATGGCCCCAAGTGCTGTGGAGCATTCTATTGCTGCCTGTGACTGGCTGGGCGATACATAATGGGCCATAACAACAGCCAATGAAGGAGGGAGACACATGCATGCACGCACACATTTTTTATGTGTGTATATTTATCTAAAATCTGTGGTTGTGTATGTGTGTGCGAGCGAGAGAGAGAGTGTGTCTGTGCCCGAGTGTGGATTTATGTGCATTTTAGCATTGTCCTCCCTCTTCGACATCAGGTTTCCTGGAACTGGACTCGCGATCGGGAGGTTGCAGGGTTGATTCCTCTGTCTGGCAGCGTGCGTTTTACCCTTGAGCGAGGAGCCACTTACCCTGAACCGCCTTAGTAAATACCCGGCTTATAGAAATTGAAAATATGCAAAATGGAAGCAGCGGATGTCAGCGCAGATAAGGGTGTCCGTGGCGTGAACGCCCTGCCCGCCCGGGCGACAGGAGGTTGCGGTCTCATTACAGGAGGCGCCGTCCCACGTGTGTTCTCACTTACTCCCGCCTGAACCCGCGCCCCCGACAAACAGGGCCACAGTCTTAAAGGACATGTGGCTAATTGCATTTTATAACCGGGCCATTAATGTAGCTTCGGTGTTAAACGTCTCGGCGTAATTTTACAGTGAAGGCACGCGTTTTTGATTTATAGTAACATTAAGCAATATTTACAGAATCAAATTGAATTCTATCCACTCACTGTGTAAGTAATTAGTAACTTGCCAAGGGTAAAAAGCATAAGTCTGTGGGGCCTTTGGGGTTTGTGGCATGAATTTGAATATTGTCATTATGTGATACATGACAAGGGGAATTTTGCATGATATAAGTATTTATGCAGAGGAATATGTATGAATAGAAAATACAAATACAAATATTTCCACTTTACAAATACATTTTATTGAGAATAGTTTCATTTCTGCGGTAGTTCATAGTTTAGTTTTTCTGAAGCTCTTCACAGATTATATGGATGTAATTTCAAAGAATAAAAAAATCTAATCTTTACCATTTCTGTATTAGTTCATCGCGGTCCATTTTCAGAATTGCTTTGAAAGCATTCTCAGTGCCCGTGTGCTTAAGACATCCACTCCCTCAAATGGGACCCATCAAGGTGACCTTCAGAGAGCTTTTTTTTCTTCTTTTCATCAAGAGTGCGATCCTAGTTTAGGTTACTGCCGCCTCCAAAAGGCTGAGGGTGAAGGGATATACTTCCTTGCACTAGATTCCAAATGTGCCATCAAAGATTTGACCCTATTTCAAGACTTGATCGATACCTGCCCTGGTAAGCAATCTTTCACACCGGGGAATTCTCCAGGTTTCACCTTTTAACCTTAAGGAATAAGCCGGCAAACGAGCTTTAACAACGGTCACGGATGTCAAGGCATGTCAGTGATTGAGACTACCGACATGATGCAAATGTAAAGGCTTTCAATTACTCCAATAACCATTAAAAATGACCTGATAAATGGCTTTTATATTACAAAGAAATGTTAGAAACATGTATGGCCAGTTTCACAGACACAGATTTAGTCTAAATTACATTTTGAATGGATACTCCCCATGCAAGACTCAGTTTACTCCAGGACAAAGTGTAATCTGTGTCTGGTCCAGATTGACTGAGATCATTAGGCTGTTAAGAGATGTTTAATCAATGAAAGGAAAATTCTCCCTTACAGGAATATTTTTGTTACGCATCCTTGCCTTTCTTCTCCAGTTTCACTTGGTCTTTAACGCTCATATTTTTTCCAAGATGATAACTGATTATTAATAAACTCAGATTAAAACAATTTTCATACATCTATCCTATCACAGCCTCAGAGAATAAATCCAGAAAAGTGGGCAACAGAAGATCGTATTTTCTCCTGGTGCCACTTATAATTTCGCTGTTCAGACAATATAAATACATTCCCTGCTGTGTCTCTAAAAGGTGTCAAGTTTTTGTCTTGACGATATGTAACCCCTTAACTATTGTCCCTTTTATTGACACAAGCTTAAAAATGATGTACCCAGAATAAAATGGTTACTATTCTTGAACCCTTTTCACTTGGTTGTAGCAACTCCGCTCTGCTTTTACTTTCAGGTGGTACTTTTCATCAGTCAGGCAGGTCTTGCCACAAGATGTACATGTGTGCAGCTACCTTGTGCCCGGATATCTTTTTTATTCTTTGATCAATTGTAGACGTGAAGCAGCTCTTTAATACTGCCCTCTGCCCACTCAAACTACCGACTGGATGAGAGATTTGAGGAGCCTGTCGAGAGAACACAAGACGAAAGCACTTTGCAGGGGTTTGGGTAGATTTCTTAAGCTTCCTGTGTTTGCTCTGCACTTTGCCCTGCAATAAAGCACATTTATATTGCCTGACATTTCACACAACTTTATTATGGACTGTCTCAATTGATACTTACAGCACGTGTTTCTTTTAGCTAGCAAATGCAACCCCTTAAGTATTGCCCCTTTTCTTGACACACACTTAAAAATGACATACCCTAAATAAAATGGTTCCTATTCTTGAACCCTTTAGACTACAGACATAATCCTGGTCTTTTCTGAAAGGAAACCTTTGGGGTTTATTTTCCAAGAGTCATTACAATTACTACAAATACAAAAAAAAACTAAAGCTCAAACAGTGACAGTGGAAGTGTTTTTTACTCACTGAAAATATTTTCTGTTTTTTGACTGGATACAGACCATTGTAGCGGTGGCTGGTGTGCTTAGAAACACAATGGAGCCAAGTCACAACACTGGACAAATCCCCTTACAAATGTTTCTTCTAATCTATGTCAAGGCAGTTTTCCAAAAATGACATTTGGAGACTCCAAGAGGACACACAGAAGGACACAGGGATTTTCTTACACACGGATGGGAGTAGCCACCCATTGGTGTTCCTGCCATCCCTCTAAGTGACTGGAGTCATCTCTGCTTGGACTTAATTAATTCAGATTGGACATTTATGTACTATAATTCATCTGTTTATATTTACAACCGTTTTTACAACAAACCAGCGGCAGATGGGTCCCCCACTGAGTCAGGTTCCCCCACTGAGTTAACCAGAGAGTTTTTCCTAGCCACTGTTGCCCTAGGCGTACTCTTGGTGGCTGGATCTCTGTAAAGCTGCTTTGTGACAAAGCCCCTTTGAGTAACGCAATTTATCTGCAACTATGTTGCAAATACTGGTCAGAGACATGTCATCATGTTCGAGAGAGCCAATAGATTATATAATTTCTATGTACAAGTACTTTTGTAGAAGTATACAACGGCAAAATGCATAACAATGATCATTCCTCCAGAGAAATTCTAAGTAAACAATGGACATTCTATCAACATTTCTCCGAGTTAGCATATTGAAATGAGAAACTATTATGCATTTGGTCCACTGGACACTTGCCGTGAAAAGGACACTGACATTACCTTATTTCTTGTAGTATGTGGATTTCCAAAATGCACACTTGCTTTATTACCCACGTTACAAAATAAGGAACTGTTGTCGCTGAAGCAATGGCATCTTAAAATAGGTTATACAGACAGAACCGTGAGTTTTAACGTTTTCAAATGATATAACCTGTTACCATAGTGATTGAAAACTGTGCCCTGGAAAAAAATGAATGAGGGGTTAAACATCCAAATCAATAATATAACTTGAAATAGAAAATTAAAATTTAATTACATGTTCCCCAAGACATATTCATTCACGGGAGAACATTGGGATGTGAGGGAAAAAAAAACAAGAACAAATGATGCACTTAATCATTTTCATCAAGTTAAATATATATTTTTCCCCCATCAGCTGAAATGTATGACTGCACTCTCATATGCAACTTTAACGGCTATTAAAGAAATTATTTCTCCACTTCAGAAGTAAGCACTTAATGGCCTGATAATATATTAATGGGCACACTGAATAAGTGAAGTGGTGTCAGTCCATACCATTAGTTTCAGACAATGAAGAATCAGTCCTGTAGCCACGGCTGCAAAATCACCACATTTAAAAACATACCTGCAAGGAGCCATGACATGGGTCAGGAAACGTAAAGCTTTGCTCAGATTTAAGCAACAGCTAACGAGATACTGAAGCATTGATTGCATGGTCTACTGCGATTGTGAAGTCATTTTCATGGAATTGCAAACACATTACTTACAGTACATTGTACATATAATACATATGTACATACATGCACACACGTGCATGAACGCATGCAGGCACACACACAGACAAATTAACATTCAAATTGCTGTTCTTACATTTGAAAGCCTGCCACTTACCAAACGCTTGTGTCTGGGGGTTCGGACAATGATATAACCACCTGAAGGAATGAATTAACATGCCAGCTACAAGCCAAGAGATATTTCATTTATTTATTTATTCTATATTATTATTTTATCGGTTTTGTGGCCTGAATTGTATGTTATGCTCTTCAGAAGGTTCTGGATTCATTTATATCACCGGCACAGCCCTTTCGTTACCCCTGGTGATTTAACCGAAATGACAGCTGACTTACAGGTTCCCTAAAAAGCCAATTAGTAACACTACCTTGGCGAAATGTCATTGGAAATGAAACAGCAGGCAGATCATGTAGAGATGTCACAAAGTTTGAACAGAAAATAGAAGACATTTTCATCATCTGGATTTGCAGTTTCAGTTGACAAAGTTCCAGCTCTCATAGACCTGTCTGTTGCTTCATGAGCATTACCTACTGCATTAGATAGGCCAATATCTAAAATATTACAGAAACATTAAAATATACTACAGATTATCTAAAAACAACATTTATTAAAAAATAACATGTGAAGCAATCAGTGAGAGGTCCAAAACATTTTGGAACATGAACCGAAAAATATATAATTGGCTGGACTGAGCAATTAGCACAGGCTTCTCTTCTGACCCTAAGAAGTAGCCGCGTAATTAGATTCTGACAGAGATATTCTCCGGTGTTGGTTACATCCATGAAATCAACGGCCGCACTTAAAACTTTCTCCTGGCTTTAATATGCATCGGTACTTCGAACACTGCATTCCGTTGATTCAGTGAGAAAATAGCTTTTTATTGCACTCTGTGGGCCACCATTACGGTTTACCATTGAATGGTTAATACTACCGTACATAACCAGTAGTCAGTTGAATGGATATGTACCATTGCCAGTTGCTGAGGTTATACCCTCACGAATACAACACCACATGCTGTACACTTAATTGAACACACTTATCCTTGCTGACGTAAAATAGTACAGTCTACCCATGTACACAACTGGATGTTTACCTTCACAATTCAGGTCAAGCACTTAGCTTGTGGGTATAATAGTATCTCACCTGGGAAATGAAGCAGCGGTAAAGCGGTTTCTCAGTCTATTCTGTTTCATAGTTGTTAGCTGGGCAGGCCTATAATTTGCTGAAGACTCAAAAAATATGATATAGAAAACATACAACTTTTTGGAATCTATCCAGACACTAAAAAAAAAAGGATCATTGTGAAATCCTATAATTGTCTTCAAGGATTCAGACAGTAGGTGCTCAAGCATTATGATATGCTTGTGGATGGGTCATTGAGAACTGCTGAAATTACATATTTAGACCATGTGCTGGGTTACAGGCTGAGAGGATGGAGTGAAAACAAAAGAATCTCAGTTCACATACTTATTTTATGCATGCTACATACTACATACTATACTGATCAGACTACACATTACACACGTATTGCAAAACCAACCTTTATGAAGTACGTATTATGCTGTCATTCCTCTGGGTTGCTTTAATGTAAAAAATTCAGCTCCATTAAAAATAAAACATTTACATTAAACCGATATCCTGAATTACCATTACAGATGCTCTTATTCAGAAAAAAAAGTGCATAACCAAAATCAGGGTGGGCTGAAAACGCTGGAGGTTTTCAACAGATATTGGTCGGATTTATGGATCAGTGTATGCATACTTTTCAGATAGATGGACATTACGGCAGGATAATGCCTGAGACAGGCCAGAGGAGACGGAGAGGGGGAGGTGTGTATCATGTCTTGCCCTCCTCTCTGTAATTAGGAGAGGAGACAGCTGTGTGACATGTAGATAGGAGGCGACTGCTGCTCCGGTTCGACACAAAATGGCCCCCGTTGTCATCCTCAGGGTTGCTGCTCAGCCACCATGTTCTCATTCCAGAAGCAGTCTGTGGTCAGGCCAATGGCCTCCCAGCATGGTGAACGCCGCGCTGTGCTCGTGCACAGTCGTGCCCCCTCCAGACGAACGGGACTGAAACTCAGCCGATTAAATGTTCACGGGCACTAACAACAGCAGGGAGGTCCTGAAGCGCAGCGCTCGAACTGAAGCGCATTTCTCAAAGCTACGGTGCACAGTGCCACCTGGGATTTTAACACACAACCTCCGAGATGCAACAGGTCCCCAGACATTCTGCTACACTGCCACCGATTGATTTCCATTGAAGAACTGCAGTCACACGTTTTGTACTCCTCGACCACCAAGAAAAAAAATACGAATGAAAAGTGGCCGTAGCTCTGGGGCCTGGTCCACTCTTTGCACAGGGTACACGGATAATAAGGACGACCACGGAAACCCGGCTCAACCTTTCCCGCATTCTACTCAACACTTTCCCACTTTACCCCCTTCAAGTTCCTCTGGAGACAAATGTTGACAGGAGCTATGGAGCGTTCATCTGAAAACCGGTGGAGAAAGCACAGGAAAGCAGTGTGTTAAATGCTGCTGAGCTCTCATGATCTGAAAAAGGTAAGCATAAATGTCTTTTTTTATTTCAGTTTTTAAATGAAATCCATTTTCTAGGCTTTCTTGTTGCCCCTGCTAGTTACAATGCAGCAGAGTCTATTGGTGAAATGATTTGAATAACATCAGCACTCACTACAAGGGTAAAAGCATGTATACTTACAGCTAACTTAATATACTGGCATTGGGGACAATAAATAAATAAATAAACAAGCAAATAAAAAAAAAAAGAAATAAACAAAACGGAACCATGCAAAGCCATCATTGGCATAAAATGATTAAGCTTGTTTTCCCTGCAGTAATCTATGGCTGCCAAAGTCACTGTTCTTTCACATTCTTCTCCTCAGCGGTAGCTTTGCTGACACCCTTTCACGGCGTGATATAAAGAGCTCATGTATATCACATGTATTTGTTTGTTTGTACAGCTGGATATTTAAGCGGTCCAAGCAATTAAAGTCTTTAGCTGAAGGGTATAAAAACTTATCAGTGGGCAATTTGGGATCATCATCAGTAACCTTAGAGGCAAAACCACATTCCCTGTAAAAACAGCTCCATGCTGTGACGCAATGTAAGGAAAACATTTTTGTGTGTGTGTGTACTCACACAACACACACACATACTATATATGATATATTATTTATGCTATTGTTTTTAATGATGTGATGTAATATGATAAGGTGAGTCTGCCAATTTTATCTGTTATCTAGCCAATTTAATATTCTTTCTCCCTCTCCTGCCCCCCATCCTTGATATGCATCCAAACATGGTGTGAAGATAAGAGCAGCTGTATGGGTTAAAGGCCTACTGCATGTTCTCCAAGTAGTAGTCCCAGAGTGCTGAAAGCATACTGTCGTAATGCCATAATGCCACAGCAATCTGGTGCATCCTATTCACTCTCAGATTGCACAGAAACAATGTTTTATTTGCCACTTTTAGTCTTAACAAGTGAAATACAGAGAGAATGCTCCAGAGAACATCTCCTGATTTTTCAATTTCATGAGAAAAAAAAAAAAAAAACAGAAAAAAGGGAAACCTCTTTAAATCTCCTCCTGGGGATTTAGCTACTTTCAGATTGGACTGAAATATACTGTTTTGTATTTATAAACAGGAAACCATTCTGGACCATCTCAGCTGGAATGAAAGTATTCTCCTGTTATGAACTGTCATTTATTTCGTTTGTTTGTTTGTTTTATTTATAGATTTAAAAAAAATTACTAGAATGTGCAAGGGAGAATACTTAATACGATCCTATTATATTATATGATAATAATATGAATAATAATACAACAAACTCGCATCTCATGGCATCTGAGCATCTTCACTAAGTAGATTCAGCCTTGGCAGCTCATGTGAGATTCTGAAGGCAGCGCCTCACCCCTACCCCAGAGCGTGTGACCTGGGACTGGCACACCCCGGTCCTCTGGCAACACGCCCCACCTCCACTGAGGACCGTCCTACTGCTGCTGCTGCTGTGGCCACTTTCATTCCCGTCCGGCCGGTCAGTATTTTTTACACCCCATTCTCTTATTTTTACGGCCGGTTATATTAGCATGTTGTCCTCCATTGCTGCAATGCGGTGCGGAAAAGCGCATGCGGCCTTCAGGAGGACGTTCATGTTCCCGTTCGCTTCGCGGTCCGTCTCTACAGCTGTGCCCACGCTCCCGTGGAGGGCCTCGCTAATCACGAGTAGCCGCTACGAGCAGACCGCATCTCGCCGGACGAGTCGCTCCGATGAAACATGGAAAATGTCACAGACTGAAACCCTCCCCGGGGATGCTATTGCCAACTGTGTGCCTGCTCACAAGACACCCAGCCACAGCTGCTGCTGGGATGGTCTGAATTTTATTTTAGAGCAGAGGGCACATCAATATACAGAAAAAAAAATAGCGCTTCAGCTTGTCCTCCCATCTGGGACTGCATGTTTTGTCTCCCATAATGTTGGAAGGATGACGCGGCCAGTGTAGGCCGTCTCACATTAGGAGCACTGACCTAGGATCAGTTTAGCCTGTTTGCTCATCATGGATAACATTACAATACGTATAAGGGAAACCCGATCCCAGAGTAGCAGTTTTGGTCTGAGACACTTTGAATACAGGCCTCGATCCAGGACGAGCTTTGTATTTAAATTGTCATAGATAAGGCTAGGAATACGGACAAGGGAAATATAACCCTAGATCAGTACTCCTGCTTTCAGACACTCTGAATAGAGACCCAGAAGCCTGGCGGGAGGCTGCTTCAGTTCTTCGCCTCGGAGAGCTATTTTTAGCGGCTCACGTAGATCGCCGGTGCGGTCGTTCACAAGAGGGATGGCAATGTCACGGACATGAGGAGGGAGCAATAATAAACTGTCATTTGGGGCACCTTTGGTGTAAAATAACCGGGGGCTCAAGCAGCAGTCTGAAACAGCTTGGTCCTGGGAGGTCATTGGACACCGGAATCTTAATTTGACTGCAGCACAACTCCACCACTGACATAAACTCTGACTTTATGATATAGTCGGTTTTGTGTAAGGATACGCTTATGCTTATATAAGGTACTTTATGGCATGTTTAGTTTGATAATATCCTAGGGATATATTTAAATAATACTGGAATGAAAAAGTGAATTTATATACAGTGGTTTCATGTTTAATTTGGCGCTTCTGCCTCCGGAGATCTGCTTGGCTAACCAGCATGTTGCTTGCTAACTTAATGTGGATAAATAAACCCTTTTTTCTCTCCATCTTGCAGGATTTTATTTCTTGAATAAGGGACACACATCAACGTAAGTTTCACCTTATCATAAGCATAAAAATATACAGTCCATACAGACATTAGCATGCCCTCTGAGTCTGGCGGGGGTGGGGTGGGTGAAGACAATGAAGCGAACTAATCTGAAACCTCACTTCGTCCCTCCCACAGTAGTTCTCAAACACGATCATGGTTTTCTGTTCGCTTGTAATGTTACATCCCTGTCCAGATTGGCAAGCCCATATAACCCCTGCGGCAAAAAACAGCTTAAGCTAGGTTTTGCGAGCTGTTAGCTGGTTGACCACTTAAACCAGCTCCATACTTAACATTGTTTTGACCAGCTCAAACAATGTTTTCAAACAGCTGGTTAGCTGGTCATCGCTGTATTTTACACCAGGGACAGCTAACGGCAGCTTAGTTGTATAACAAACATCTGTTTACTTTAAAGTTAAGTTAATGCTTGTACTGATGAGCTAACATTAACATCATCTGTATAACTCAATTCCGATTGCTGTATGGTCCAGGTCCACCCAGCACCAGATAAACCAGCTTGGCTGCATCAAGATGGCAAAGTATGCCTTTGGTAATTTTGGCAAATTGCTCAAGTCACTAAGGTGTGTTTGTGAAGAAATAAACAACTTCTTTACTTTTTTGCCAAAGTTATGATAAAATGTAGATTGAACCTGGGCCAAGGAAAGCTAAGAATCGTGTCAAATGCTTATGAATATTTTATAAAGAATATATTTCACATATGGCTGCTGAATCCAAACAAGCCCTAAAGCAGCTTGGTATAAATGCGTACTACATTAATATAGGCCTAGCTTGGGACATTAACTCCATTGCTGCTGTTATCAATTAAGCATTGGAAGAAAAACAACAGAAATTGGCTGTGGTTTTCATTACAGATTGGAATACATGACCACAACAGCAAGACATGACATCAAGAGATTGATCCTTCAACCTTTCTTTATTTTTCACTCTCTCTCCCCTTAGAATTCTGCTGCTGTTGTCCTCTTTGCTGTAATTTGCCATGCCCCTGATTCGTCGTTCGTTCAGTCTGCTGCCAATCTGCATTAAACGACTGCATCCGGTCCAAGCCCCACCAAGGAAACCCCAGGACCACGTCTCTTTCAAATATCCACCAGCCACGCCCTGTTGAGGGAAAGCCATTTCAAGATGCGTTTAGCTTGTCCGTGTAGTTTTGTGTGCCTTTTCTGTGCAAAATCCTAACTGTGCATTTGTCTCATGTAGATTTACCCCAGTTGTAAGCTTGTTCCTATGTCTACCATGCTGAGGTAACAGCAGGTATCAGGGCAGGTAAGACAGGGGCTCCTGTACACTGCACAAATGGTATTTGTATACTGTAGGCACACCAGTTTAGGAGTGGTTGCCATCCCCTGTATTTGGTTAGCACGAGTAGGTTGGTAGACTTTGGGTCAACACATTATACATTGTACTTCCCCTACTTTTCATTCCAGCTCGCTTTGGTTTTCTTTACTTTCATTTATTTGGCAACACTCATCACCCTGAACCTTGGGGGTCAATTGCAGTGTGCTTTGCGGAGATCTGCATTTCAACTGGAGCAAATATCCAAAGCTGTGGACCAAGCAAGATTTAGCTATTCCAGTTGCAATGCGGTTTAAACTCGAGCTGCACTGCAATTGAACCTGGTTCTGTCTGTAAATAATACTGTATATATAGAATAAAGGTCTATTATTTACATTTATCATCATTGTCACACATTAAAAATATGTTGCTGTACTTTGTTGACATTCACCTCATTGTTGCATGTCTACTTTCAAGTCAAAACAAAAGATAACTGTTTCTTTTACAACTAGACCTCGAAAAACATGAAGCAATAAATACAGGCATTCACATGAAATCACAACAGAGGTGAAACTACATGAATTTGCATCACAAGAGTGGAAAAAAGAGTGTCAGTTCATATGTTATTAATACAGTAACAAGCGAGCCGTCATTAATACAGTAACCACTGAGCAATACTCTGTTGTGAACTTCAAGACTCTCCCACTGTTTCTCATATAGCCACAGAATTTGTGAGCCACTATATATATGTGTTCCATATGAATACCTTATCTCAGAAGTACAAGAATCTAGTCTGCTGAAAATGTGCCTCGGGCAGAAAGACATCAATGTGTGAGATCCAGGGGGCCAGGGTTTGCCATTCTCTGAGAAGCTCGCGAACTGCAGTGGTTACTCGAGGTATTGTAAGCCTCTGGTGCCAAAAAAGCGAATTTCCTCATTGAAGTCCATACAAACTGCAATCAATTCACCCTGTCCAAAATACCATACTTTTGAACTCTACATTTGTTTCACACTGAACCAATTTTATCTGCGTCATACAGAAGCAGATCTAGGATTTATTTCATTCCAATTTGTTCCATCGTG
Source organism: Conger conger (assembly GCF_963514075.1). NCBI lineage: Eukaryota > Metazoa > Chordata > Actinopteri > Anguilliformes > Congridae > Conger > Conger conger. The sequence goes on along the minus strand of NC_083776.1, from coordinate 30,031,518 downwards.
GTTCTAACGTCACACTGCACGCACCTGTTCACGGGCACACCCACGCATGAATGAGGCTGTGATTGACTCATCGACTGATACACTGAAGAGGGTTGAGAGAGAGAGAGATCCCTGTACAGATCGCTTCTCAGCCCAAGAGACAGATGATGACATGAATCCACATTCAGTGTCATAGCCTATTGTTATGATGACGTTGTTATTTTGATATTATCACTGTCAATAGTACTTTGTTCGGAAAAGTTAGTTCACTTGGCCAGCCACATTGTTCTCCTGTCTAGCTAACTGACTACATCTTGATAGCTAGCTTGTCAAACATTCTTGAGTTAGCTAGTGAGCTAAGCACAATTTCTGTAATCCAGTTCTGTAATTAATTTTGTTAGCTGGTTTATCACCTAAGGTAGCTAATATAATGGTTCAATGTTGCCAAATGCTTCTATAAATATGTCCATGGAAACGTAGAAGCGACATCAAAAATGTATCCTGTAGCCAGCCTCCATATGCAACAGTACGTCAGACAGCTTCCACTTTCACAATTTTCAGTGCACGTCCCTGTGGTTCACGGCATTGCTCTGCTTTTAGTGGTGTAGACCATGATCCTTCATGTGTAGGCACCCAACATGCATACTCTGGTGCCCCAGAGTCTATATATATATATATATATATATATATATATATATATATATATATATATATATATATATATATATATATATATATATATTCCCATGTGAACTTAATCCTGAATGGAGTAAAACAGCACAAAGAAAATCCAGAGTTCTGGAAAAACACAATTCCAACCATTTGCATTGATGAGAGGACGAGAGGTCAGAGAGTACCTGACAAAATCTGTTGATAATCAGACAGGGAACCTCAGGTGAAAATAAATAATAATGTCATTATTAAACATAAGCACTACCTTAAAATTACTGAGATATGATAAACATTATGACGAGACGACAGCAAAATATTCCACCTGTCATGTGGGACAAAATAGCAATTATAAGCTTGTCATCCCTTTCAAGTATGGTTATTACAAGGTTGCTGATGCTATGCTGATAGAGTGTGTGTGTGTGTGTGTGTGTGTGTGTGTGTGTGTGAGTGTGCATGTGAGTGTGCATGTGAGTGTGTACGCGCGCTTGCTGCTTGCATGTGTGTGTATAGATGGCTTCAACCAAAACTGACTGTGCTAGGCGTAAATAAAATCTCAGCTATGCGACAGGATGTCTTCATTGATTGAAAGATAAAAGTCGATGGACATTTTATTGAGGTGTCTATGGCCTGTGGAAGAAAAAAAAATGCAGCACTTTGAGAGAATTTTATTGTAAGTAAATGTACTGGTTTTGCACAGATCTGTTCAATACCTCTCCACTCACATTATGACTGCTGGCTAGCAGTTACTCTGTGGCAGTTCCCTGTGGGCCTTTGCTACTATGTTTATTATGTGTTATGCTTGATACTGTGCCAGTACACCAAACAGACTCATGGGGTGAATGCATTTGAAATGAGGCACCTACACTCAGCTGAAGGGGTAAATAACATTCCACATTATTACATTTTCAACATGATGGTGTAAAATTTAAACAGATGCAGCAAGGCCCTCTTGTTGATTTATGTGCGTGTGGTATGAAGTGTTGCAAGGCCAAACAATATGTGAAACAGTGGAGTTGCTTCTCTAGTTGCAGATTTGATCTTCCAGGTACACTTTGAAGCAAATGTGAGAAAATATTAACAGGTTCTTTCTGCCCATTTTTATTTCTTTTTTGATCTGCTAAAGTACACACAATATTTTTGTCATGTACTGTAAACAGTCTTTGATCACAGCTGTGCCATTGCACCATTGACCCACTCGCATCTGATGCTAGGGCCCACTTAATCTTCTCTCAGGCTGACTGGGTGACTGTCATCTATTAATGTGATTATTAAAAAGAAAAGTTGGAGAACACTTAGTATTACCTCATTAGCTAGCTAGCAAGTTGACAATCAAACCATTTGATACTAGTCCAGTCAGTTACATCATCACTGTAAGCAGATTAGAGCACTATTAACTGGCTTGTTATGCCTAGCTAGTAACCAAAGTAAATGCACTATTGTAGCAAAAGTGTTGCAGCAAACTCAATTAGCTAAGTAACTTCATTCTAACAATCCCTCAGTGATGAACGTTAGTCAAAGTCCATACTTCCCTGGCCTTGTATTTAAATTAGCTTAGGATTGCTAGAATCCTCCCAGCAGTTACAGTGTTAAAGGATGCTTGTTTTTTCTACTGCTGGAAGAAGAAAATGCTAAAGTTATTCAGAAATTCATTTATTGAAATTGATATATTAATTCTCCCTCTTGCTCCCTCCAAATGCCTCCTGGATCAAACACTGTGGAAATGAATACTCAACTGGAGTAACGCAATTGCCTTCTACGATTCCTCTCTGAAGGAACGAAAGACCTAACTTCATCAACTTCCAAAAGCCAGTAACTTGGTATTCATGAAAGTCTGTTCACAACACTAGAAGCAGGAGCAGTTCCGTCGTTAATGACAGCTAGAAATTGACATGGATGGATGTGGACTCTGACTGAGGTGCTGTGCATCCATTAGAGAGAGGATGGCTACTTAGCACTAGGAGAATTAAAGTAGTTTCAAGAAGGGGTGCAAGAAGCAGATGAGGAGACACCATTTGAGAGAGACTTGGCCCTGTCTGCCTACCCAAGCGTACTGGTCTGTTTCTTCTCATCATCAGACAATGACAGACGCATGGAAAAAAATGGAAACAGAAACCTCACGTCAACAGTTGGCAGCTGGTCGGCAGGAAGGGAACAGCTAACCTGAAGACTTCTTCTCATGACAGTGGCAGATGACAGGGTGAGACGGACAGGGTGAGCTTTGAAGCAGCTGGCCAGCTCCAGCCCGGCACCCTCGTTAAAGCCAGACTTCATGCTTCACTCGTGAACCCCCCACCCCCCACTCCCAATTTAGTCTTAAGGACATCCTCTGCTCCCTGGCTGAGAATGTGGCCCTGGCAGCCAGATCAGCCCGTTTTCCTTTCTGCCAAGATGACGGATTGATAGATCTAAGCGTAACTCAGCCACACGCCGATGAATCCCAAGTCAACGCCTTCAAATGTGTTTTTTATTTCTGTGTAATTTCGTAATTAATTTTCTCACTTAATCACATGTTGTAAAGCTGAAAACCAAAGGGAGATATATGCTTTGATTGCTGCATATTGGTCTTGTGAATTTAATAATATCTCACTTAAGTTTCTTTAAAGCTTTAATGTGCTAATATTTTAACTGGGCTTGGGACCCATTCTCTCTGGTAGGGTACCGCCATTGTACCCTTGAGCAGGAAACTTAAAGTGAAATGCTTTGGTAAATATCCAGCTGTGAGTTGATAATGTTGTATGAATGTCTTCATATTGCCGTGTTTATGATTCACATCATTATTAACATTCATATTTTCGGCTCAGGTTTGCTTCATGCCTCTAGTCCTTTTATGAAGGCAATTCTCCAATAAAATGAAATATAAATGAAATGCATATTTTGTGCAGTGTGTCAAAGAATAATGACAATTATGACTGTTCACCCAGCTAAGAGATAGAGGACCCTTGGACTTTCTGCACTCATGTGAATGGTTTTTCCCGGCTTTTCTGGGCGGTTTAAGCAAATACAAATAAGCCCTTGCTACGGATTAGAGGAAATGACAGTCCTAAAAATATGCATCACTCACTCCGAAAAACAACCTTCCAGACGATAAAGAACAAGTAGCTTTATTCTGCCTGGAAAGGGGCCTGACACTCAAGTTCTGATCCGCAGTTCAGTATGACAGTGGAACCCACTTCAAATGAAACCATTTAGGCAGGAGTTGAAATTGATGCAGCCTTTCCAGGTGTATGCATGTCTTGAGATAAAAAGGAATATTGCACATTCTGCTAATTAAAAAAGCACGTACTGTTGTAGCATTGTTTTATTTTGCCGAGAGTGTGAGGGAAATTAAATTCTGCAGTCTTTACTCACATTCTTTAAGTTTAAGAAATTGTTGCCAGAAAATTAATACTATTAAATACAATGCACTTTGTCTGAAGTTGGTGGTGCAAGTGGCTTGTACCACTGCAAGTCTTTGTTATTTGGCTGTTCATTTGACTGGTTCAAGTTAGTCCGGCAGTTCAGCAAAACGGTATGATGGGAAGCTGCATCCACCAAGGACTGACCTAATCACACAAATGGAAGTCTAAATCACTACAGGAAGTCTTATGCCATCCTTTGAATGTTCCACTTGTGTCACCCATCTTTCAGAAATTGTTTTTTTAAACCACAAACCACGTCACAGCATGGTACTATTTTTCAATTAGAAAATCAAAGATTTCGGAGTTCAGATCAGATAATAAAAAGCCATATACTCAGTGCTTTAAAAAAAGAAACAAATACAGAAGAGAAATATCCCATAAGGCATTGTACATGAGGAAATAGCTTGTGAGAGAGCATTGTTTGTGCTGCGCCTGGGCATTGGTGCGCTACTATAACAAGCAAAAAGACATTTTATACCCAGCTAGACCCTACAAAATATTGACATCTGAGAAATATGTAGACCCATTTTAGATGCGAGTGCTGGTCGCTCTCCTGGGACACTCCCGCATGCGTGTGAGGAGGAGAAGAAAACTCAGCAGGCGAACTGCAGACACAATCGGAGGCAGGCATATGAATTATTCTCTGAGAAGGCCTGCACTTTACATTCTGTAGGAGATTGTAAGAAGTTATCGGCATTTCATTTCAGGATGTTTATTATTATTATTAGCATTAGTATGATTGTATGTTATTATATCAATAATAATAACGATAATAACCACTTGTTTGCTTGAATCCAGAGGGTCGGGCCTGGAATGAAACTGTCACTTGCCCCACTCGAGTCGTGGGAGTTCTTTCAGAATCTGGTGAAGCTAAATACATGCCATACCCCACTTCAGTTGCTCAAAATAACTCACCAGATGGTGGCCACTTTATTAGGTACAAGATTGGATGATGTTGCCTGGTCTGACGCATCTTGATTTCTGCTGTGACGTGCAGATGGTAGGGTCGGTATTTGGTGTAAACAGCATGAATCCATGGATCCATCCTGCCTTGTGTCAACAGTACAGGCTGGTGGTGGTGCTATAATGGTGAGGGGGAATATTTTCTTGGCACACATTAGGCTCTTTAATACCTATTGAACATAATTTAAATGCCACAGCATACATTCCTGAGAATCATTCCTCACCATGTGCATCCCTTTATGGCCACAGTATACGCTTTTTCAAATGGATACTTCCAGCAGGATAATGTGGCACGTAACAAAGCATGCATCATCTCAAGCTGGTTCCACAAACGTGACAGTGACTTCAATGTAGTTCAATGGCCAGAACAGCCCACGGATCTGAATCCAACAGGGCACATTTGGGATGAGTTGGAAAGGGAGTTTTGCAGCATGAATGTGTAGATGAAAAATCTGCAGGAACGGCACAATGCTATTGAGTCAGCATTGACTGAAATCCCTAGAGAATGTTTCTAGCACTTTGTTGAACCCATGCATGAAGAATTCAGGCTGTTCTGGAGGCAAACAGGGACCCTGTATTAAATAGTATTAGATACCTGGTAGTAGATAGGTGTACCAAATAAATTAACAACAACATGTGTGTGTATTCTCCATTTCTTACATTTTCTTTATTTTCTTTTCCCCGGGAAAGTAGTGGTGTAGTGGTGTTGGCTATTTCGTACTGCTCCTTCTCAGTTATCCACTCAAGGCTATCTCCCAGGAACGGTACACCAACTAATGAATAACCATTTAACATGCGTGTAATTTAGGAGATAATTAAAGAAACTAGCAATACCTTCAATTTCAGTTTGCTTTAATCAGTAGAGCCCACAACATTTTTGTAAAACCAAACATTTATTTACAATTTACTGAAGGCAAAGTGAATAACTATTATGAAAACATTACTCTTTGCCCCTAATGATTGCTATACAGATGCAACACTACACACTCAATTCTACGATGTTCTGAAATCTCTTCTGCTCCCCATCCAAATGTTATGTACATTTTTGAGAGGGTGGCTAAGAGAAACCCATTACCATGTGAAGGTGCGAATACCAAAATATGTAAAATAATACAGTGAGCAGCAGTCTGCAATTATTTGCTACTCTGTTTGTTAAATGGACCAGGGTGTTTTGCTGTATAATTTGTCTGCATATTTCTAACGAATTTTAGAGTGAATTAAAGTAGCGCTAAAACCTTAATTCAGATGAGAAAATACTTTGCTTTTCCAGGTGTGCATTCTGTTGACTACACCATCTTGATTATTAGTTTACAGTGTTTCAGCCGAATAATATTCAGAACGTCTATTATTAATTTTGAATATGAAATGAACAGCATTTGCATAATGCCAGTTCAGAGGTAAAAATATAGGATGGGAATGTTTGGGTGCAGTCAGATGATCCACTGTTCTTTATAGTTGAACAGTAACACGCTAAAGTTTGAGAAGTTGAATATATACTGTATACTGTATTACCAGCAGAGAAAGTTCATTTTCTTTCCCAAATGTATGTTACACACTTAATTTTGTCAATCATCTGCCACCCAATGCACCATCCAAAGTCAGCTACAGTTTAGCAGCATTATTATAAAAATAAATAAAAGGTTTGTGTATAGCTACACATGCTTGCACTTTCGGACCAGATCAGGCCAGATCAGGCCTTACTTTGTGTGCATTGCTGAGGATTTGCACCTGTCAAAATTACATTAAACATTATATCACTCTTCATTATTTATAAAAGAATCTTGATTTTCCCTTTATTTATTTATTTATTTATTTTTACTGATGAATTTACTTTGAACGCTTCAGGCTCAGGAGTAATTCCCCTCTGTGGTCCATGCCCTCCTGCTGTGAACGTGTCCGTTACTCAGCTGATGTCCTGCGTGTTTGTAATCCTCACACCGGTCCCCCACCCCTATGGCAAGCCTGCGAAATTCCGCACCTGGAGGGTCGACATGTACGCAGGTTTTTGATTCACCAATTACCCTGGCTGGATGAACCAATTGCCGGTATAAAGCAACACTGGTTCACTTACAGACTGGATCACAGTAACAGGTTTCACATACAGACGCGAGAGCAGCCTTCGGCTGTCATTCATGTGCTTATCAAGATGTTAACTCAAATGTCAAATGCCTAAATGTTAGCTGTAATTTTGTAATTAAGGCCAGACGTTGGCATGAAATCCTTGTTTACATCTTCGAATGAGTCTATTTTATGTGCCTCTTGAGACTATGGCCTTTTTCATCTCTTACGGATATCAATATTACACTCAAAGTCTTGATTTTTCTGCCAAGAAGTTTCATTTTGTTCTTAGAATCCCTCTCTAAATACATTTTGTAGTTGGGCCATGAACCACTCTTAGCCAAAGTGACTTGCAGAGGGTGAATTCATCAAAGACAAGTGAGAGCAAGACCATTGTAGAGATGCATTCCACAAAATGCACAAAGGCAGATAAAGAAGTAAAATAAAATAGTAATTCATGTAATTTCAAAAGATCTTGCAGTCAGTTCTGATTTATTTATATATATTTTTCAAATTAGACACTGCACCAATGTAATTCATTTAATTGCACCTTGCCTAATGGCAGAAAAGCAACCTTCAGTTTGGTGTTTCTTAGTGCTGGCTCAGTGTACAACACAGCTACATTTACAGAGCTGAGCATGAATAATCCCTGCCATGGGGGAAGGAACAGAAAAAAACATTTACTAGGCTTGATATTTTAAAGCCACACCCAATTAATTCACAATTTGACTAAATGAACTAATTTCACAGTCTGATGAACAGTCACAACTCTTAACTGGAAACAAAATGTAAATTGTCGAGCAGCTGGAGGAAGATGTAAACTAGAATTTCTACAGACTTTTAAAATGTTCCAGAAGGTCAAATAGCCAGACCTCAAGAGAGGGGGAACTCACAGTAGTAGATTCAGAACCAAAAGCAGACTATTGTTTCACAATGCCTATTCCAGAATGAGACCAATAGGGGATCTGCTTTTAGTCTCATTGGAATTCAGTGAACCTGTTTCTCTCTGAGAGACAAGTGAATTAACAAAAAATATTGGTGGATAGAGGAATATTTTACTTCCTGATGAAAAGTAGAAATTATACAGAACCTTATTGCTGCCAACAATTTTATTAGTAATTAAAGAGCTAATTTGCATAATTAATTCAAAATTGTACTGGTGTATAATCTGAACCAAGTAAGATATTGTTATTATTCATTCAGATTCTGGCATTTCTGTCTGCAGAACTGCTGCTCACTGGACTTTTATGTATTTTGTTGCGTGAAAATCCCAGGAGATCAGTGGTTTCTGAGATACTCAAACCACCCTGACTGCCACCAACAATCCTGCACTGCTGCCACACAATTGGCTGATTTGATAATCACAGGAATAAGTAGGTGTAAAAATATTATGTAATAAGTAAAAATGTTCCTTATAAAGTGTTCGGTGATATATATATATATATGACATCCATTGAAATGTCGATATGATTGTGGCAGCACGGTAGAAGAACAGCGGTGAGGAAATAAAATAATATGAAGGTTTAATTATGTTGAATTTTATGGATGCTGCCCTCAGAAAAAAAATAAAGCACACATTTTTTATATATATATATATATATATATATATATATATATATATATATATATATATATATATAAATAAATATATATACACACACACACACACATACACACACACACACACACACACACACACACACAAAATACTGCACAAGTGAGGGAAAAAATATTTACTTAACTGAAAGACCTTTGCTTTATTAGAGATAACCCCTGGTAATGCATTGGGGCTATAGTGTAGTGTAATTGTAAGGGAACTGGGCTTTTAACTGGAAGTGCTGCCATTGTACCCTTGAGCAATGCACTTAACCTGAACAGCTTCAATACAAATATCCAGGTGTATTAATGGAAAATGTGTAAAAATGTATTCTGTGCAAGTCCCTCTGGTTAAAAGTGTCTTCTGAATGGCAGGAATGCACTGTAATTATGTAACTCAATCAAGATGTCATGCAAAAGGAGCTGCTTGGTGGCTTGAGCTGTTAAGGCACCATTCTTGTGCATGGAAAGAGCCCATGGGCTGGTATTGGAATTGGACCATGCCAGTGCAGATGGTGTCAAGCAGCCCCGCGGGGGGGTACGATTGGTGGCTGACATTACGTGCTTTTCAGGACGCACGCTTGTCTGCGCTCTCCCTAATTGACGCCACAGGTTGCAGGAATGAGTGCTGATACTGATGAGCATTTTAGCTCATTAACCAATCAACCAAACATGCAACAAACCAAGATGAACACCCAACAATAGAGCTTTGTTAAAAACCTAAAAATAATTTTGGTCATTGGAGAACTGCCAAATTCAGCTTTGGCTTCTTACCTGCACAGATTGAGAAAATGTATATTTGCCAAAGTGCCAAAGCACATTCTTTTTTTAAATCCTGATTTTCCTTTTAGTGTAACATGGAGAGGTAGCCATATTTTTAAATCCAGATCAAATCTCAGATAGTTATACATAGTGTCCAATAATTTTTTAACCCTAGAAAACACAACATAGGTCTAAACTGACCTGGACAAGTTTCTTTGCGCTGTTTTTTAAAATAAAAACATTTTATCATTCAGGATGCCAGGACATGCATTTTATATGCTTTTATAATCAAATACCATTATTTTATTTTTTAAGTTTTTACTTTTAGAATAAAATGTTTTTATGCAATTACCCCTAGAACCCCTGTGTCCAAATGAACCCATATTCATTTCATATTCATCACAAGGTCAATAGATGAATGGATATTATGCCTAAGTAAACTATATAAAAAGAAGTATTCTTGTGTCAAACATGCCATCTGCTCAATAGATTCATATCCTCCATAAAATGATCCAATTCAGAATAAAGTGTATTTTCTGCCCTGAAGGTTGATTGGTCAAGATTAGTATTCAAAACTGCATCACCTTCCCCTCCACAATTAAATAATGTCCCAAGAATTGTGATATTTTCTAAGATACACTGTTCTAGAACAGGAGGTTGAACGAGTTAGGGGCATATTATGAAGCAATCAAAACTTATTGTTTGAAATAACCTTCCATGGCCTTCCTCATCAGCTCCTGTCCCATGAACATTTATGGTCAATGCCCTTTCGGCAAGGATTAGAGTTGCCATCTGTTTTGTAGTGAAGGATTGTACACCATACACCATTACCATCCCCGTTAGTATTGTAATTATTCATAGCGAACTAAAAAAGAACACGGAGTTTAAATAAATAAACTGGATGTCAACTGCTGGCTTCCACTGGCTGCATAAAAAATTGACTGGACAAAGGTTTCAATATGATCTTCCTCTGTAAGGGCAATCCCAAGTCCCAAGCCAAATCAAATCAAAGTTTATTTGTCACATACTCCATCATACAGGTACAATGTGCTGTGAAATGCTTCCCTCTAGCTCCAAGATGTACTTTGTAAATATATAAAATATACATCTCTGTTCATATTGTGTTGGCCAGCCAGGTATCACCGTCTGAACCACTACACTAAGTTTTTTTTTTTTTTTTTTTCAGTTCCAACAAATGAACTGTAAACAAGGCCATTTTTTTCAGGATCTTGTTTTTTTACAGGTAACAAAGAAGTTCTGGAACAAAAGTCTATTCAGCTTCTTCTGAGGCCATTTCATTGGTTTGGCTGAGAAATCTAGAAAAAAAAAAAAGAAGTATCTGATGTATGTTGCCTCACCCTTGCTGCAAGGAGTATCTCAGGAGTTTAAAGTTCTGTGAGACCACTTGTTCTCCTGGGATGAAGTCTCTCTTATCATAGAATGATCTGTCACTGTGGGAAATCAGATTGTATTTCTACAACAGCACCATTCAATGCGATCTGACGCTTCTGCACCACCTCTTAGCCTAGTAATGTTAACTTTCAAATGGCGACTTCTGTACTTCATCACTGTGATGCAATTCGGCAGTTGATAAATGTTGTCCATCCAGTGAATTGTTTTGAATCTCCTCGGTTTTGCATTAATTATTTCAAGCCTGCCTGAATTGCTGTATCAAGTACAATGGCATGTTTTTCAGATATTGAGCTCTCACAACAGGGGTAGCAGAACACTCACTAAGCTATGGTTACCCAGCTAATCTGTCAGTTAGAGGCTCTTTTTGCTGGAATTTCTGTGATGAACAAGCTCTTCATTTAAAATGACAATGTCAATGAAATATTTCACAAAATATAATCCTGCACAGGGAGCTATAGGTTCAAATGACCTTCTTGAAGCCAGTAGAAGTCCCACAAGACAACATATGAGACAAATCCTAACCGATTTGTTGTTCATTCTTGTATTATTGAGCAAAGTCTGGAGACAACATGCTCCTTGTAGCCTTCCATGGTGTATACACAATTTCAATTCCAGCATATCTTGGTCTTAAAAGAAACATGTACATGTATTCTAACCAATATTATTGTACATTTTCATTTGTAACTGTATAAATCTGCAAGTGTTTTCAAATTATACTGGTAACTAAAGCACTTAAGTACCTCAGATATTTGAACAAGATCTGCTTGGTTTTGACCTGAATGGCCAAAACTGTAAATTGAGTTCTTAATTAGCTCATTTTCCAATTGGCAGTTTTTTTCAGTGTGATGGATTGATTAAAGTACAATATACATGCAGTATGTAACAATGTTACTGAATGAGATATTGCAGTTGTCATTCATACGCAAGTTTATTTTACCAACTACAGTTTTCTGACAGCGAAGTCTAATAGAGGATTCTGACTCTAATCTAACTAAAAAGATACTCAAAAGAAGAGTAGACACCCATTGCAATACCATTCAAAAAGGAACAAAACTCTGGATCAAAATGTAAAATCCAGCCACAAAGAGGTGCTGCAGCAGGGCTTATATAGGGCCACGGGCAGGTGGAAGTATTCAGGCAATCAGCTGCTCATTCGGGTGGAGCTCCAGAACACAGGGAGGGAGAGAAAGAATCAGGATCACCAGCAGGGGGTGAAGTCAAATATTCACCGGCACAACACCAGAAACCACTCAAGGCAAAACAATTATATTTGATGTTCAATGGCATATTGCCTGAAATATGTAGCCTGAATTTATACAGTACTGTGAAAAAGTATTTGCCCCATTCGTGATTCCCTCGATTACCGTTCCTCGGCACTGTATTCCCATGTGCTTTTGAGCACTTTTATTATAGTAATTACAACTCAAACAAGGATTTTCTTTGTCCTTCAGTCATATTCTCATGTCAATATTTTCTAAGGTGGACTAATCCATTTTTTTATTAGTTCTGGGATGATGATGTCATATGATCTTTGCTTTGAATCAGAACTCTTTAGCCTAGCTCCTGAAGAGCTTTAACGTGGCCCTATTGTACTGTATTTTTGAAATCACTAACGCTCCAATCTGGAGAGAAACTTTCAATCAGGGCAGCAATTACATTAATCCGATCATAATTACCTGTGTGGAAATAACAGCACTTGAATCTAACCATGTCCACTCAGGGCATAGTAATCCTTTCTCAATATGTTATTGATCTTGTGCTGATTTAGTTCAGATATGTGAGAGAGAACGTTAATGTCAACTACAGCCTGCCACATCACCCCTCGCGAAGCAATAAAAAAGTATGATCAGTTTCCTTAGTTGGGGATCATTGGTATTTAGCTTGGTGGGATAATTGCATGTCTTGTTCCACTGAGCAGTGTATTCCCATTACACTAAAATGTGCTGAACATTATTTTTATTATACCTCACTATATTTAATATTTACTATGCTTTAACTTCACTCATTGTGTTTTTATTGTTCCATACAAACAGAGTAAAACACATGTTATTTTGGTAGGTATTACATGGAGGAATTGCACTGCTTAATATATAAATGTCTGGAAGTTGGGACATAGCTTGGGATGGAGATCATTAAGAGTTATATATTCAATGCCATGATTGATTCTCCATCGATTCTTTTATCAGTTCTTTTTTATTGTTTGTTTGGAGGAAAGATGACATGGAGCCAGATTAGAGACTTTGAGAAAATTGTAGTGTAGTGTTGTGTTTGACCATATTTTGTAATTATTTTTTATTCACTTTTGATCAAAAATCAGATTTTTGTCATGCACTTACAATGATTTTTTACACTCGATCAAGTCAAAAGAAAATTCAGACCAAAGTTTGTGAGGGTGTGAGTGTAGGTTTGGAGGACCGAATGCAACCACAAAGGGGATCCTTAAGTTACTCACAGACCATGAGGTAACCACGAGTAATAAAGTGCAATACAAATAAGGAAAAGGTTCCCCAGCAAACTTCCTGCATAAAGCTACCCTGAAACAAGGGAGCAAGAATAAGAAACAGAAAAGGCAGGGGACTTCCGACACACGACCGAGATCAACTACATAACCCTCCGCCTCACGCTCCTCTCGGAACCCCAGGGGCACACATCCAAGGCGAGTAACAACAGGTAGATAACGTCACTGCCTATTCAAGGGCAGCCCGTCCTGGAGCAGAAACCAGACCTCTGGCTAACATCTACCTAACTTGGTGACATAGCAGGTCATGACGAAAGCGGTACATCCAGCGAACTCCACCTCTAGCCCTACTAGCTTTCACAATTTCAGGTAAACATACCAAACAGCCGAAATGTCAGGTGGTCAGTCTCCAGGCTAGTAACCAGCACTCCATAAACTGGGTTACCTAGCTACATGAAGGACCGGGATTTGTTTTACTTTGAAAACATTCCTATATTTCCACTACCATATACAGTACATTGCATATTGCATAACAAAAGATATATAGCAATTTAGAACTGGTTTGTATATAGAACCAGGTTTAGATCCCCATTCCTACACATAGCCAATATATTTATCACAAAATTGTGGCCATAAAACAAGATGGAAGCCCACTTTGGCATAGCATCATAAATGATAACCTGACATCTGGGTGTTATGAGTCCATAGGCCCTTTCCCACAATCCACTTCTGGGTTCTCAATTGATATGTTTATTTCCATTTTTAGTTTTTTTGCCAAACTTGATTTGGCTACATTACTGTTATGAATTAAATAAAATGATCAGCAGCTACACACAGGTATATGCCTGTTTTCCTGTCTTTGCCTCCCTTCAAAATTACCTCAGGTAATTCAGGTAAGGCTCTGATTTACAGTTTTTATCCCAAACGGTCTAAGCACCTGGCCATTTCTGTTAACATTAAGCTAGTCTAACTTAACCTGTTGCAGGACAGAACTGACAGGTCTTCAGGAACACTCATTTGCTTTTCTTGCATCCAGGAGAACCAAATACATCGGGAATGAAGGTTGTTTGGAACACTGACATTTTTGGAAGTTGAAATAGGCTACACCAATTTTATTTAATTCGCAATCTTGTGGATGAACACCAATGGTAAGCAAAAGTTACCGCTTATATTGGCCACACCCAGCAAGGATGTAATCATTCAATTATCTGCCTGCTTCTCTCTTCCATCCATTTTGTATAATAATCCTTTATATTACACGTTATATTCATAGACTGTGGGAAGCTTAAACAGTGTTGTGGTCTGAGGTTGTTTGTTCTTGCAATTCCTCTCTTGACCATTAGGAGTCCGAAATGACCTATTGTACCTTTAAGTGAAAAATGGATTTTGAACGAATGTGAAATGTTGCAATATGTATTAAATAATAAGTATAGTCAATCAACCCGGAATAAACACTTGAAATTATTGTGGAATAATTATAATTTGCATGTTCAAAAAATATTTCCTTAACTTTGAGCACTTATCTATTTATGCGTTTATTTATTTGACATTTGAACATGTCCTACTGCGTTGGCCCTTGCTTGTGTATTGATATTGGCTCATTTTCTTCATTGGCTCAGCTCAATGTACCTGGGGCCAAGAAACTGTTTGACACTTAAGATGTGACTCTACAACAACAATTAAGTCAATGTTAAGGACACACACTGATTGACTCCAGGCCAATGTGGCTGTCATGCCATTAGAATTGTGACTGTGACAGAGTGCACACACAATCACTCTTCATTTTTATTACTAAAATCCCTCAAAGGAGTGCCAAGGATGAAAGTAATAGAAGTGGCAGGGCTTTTCTTTCTCATTTTGATATTGCTGGTTATTAGTGTGTGTGTGTGTGTGTGTGTGTGTGTGTGTGTGTGTGTGGGTGCGCGTGTCGGTGTGTATGTGTGTCCGTGAGAGAGAGAGAGAGAGAGAGAGAGAGAGAGATATCCTGCCTGTTTGCCCATTTCCCCAAAGAAGCCAAGCAGAATGCTGCTCTCCGATCAGCCGTAGATAATCTCATGATCAATGGCGCTCTGTCTGTCACTGCAGATGGGCAACACAGAAACCCTGAAATGGTTCCATCTGCTCATATTTCTGAACCCTCCCTCCTTGGACATATTTGTTATTTCCCTGATCTTCTTCTGCCCCAGCAGGAGCCCATTCTGGCACCATTACACATCAACTTTTTCTTTTTTCCCCTCAGAAGACAGCATTCGAAAATAGTATTGCAGTACATTCTGGAGCTAATGGCAAGTATTGTACACTAGATTGAAATATCTTGCCAACACTCTGGATGACAAATTAAAATTCAGTCATGCAGTGATTCTCTTATTATAATTGCCTTCAGGGAAATAAGCTATTCAGGAAAAAAAAAATCAAATTGAGTCTTAACCTCTTAGATAAACTGACAGCGGTAAGGAGAAGAGATCTTTCTCTGCTGGATTAACTCAAAAGCCACGATACAGTTTTTTATTTTTTTAATTGACAAGGCCAGTACAGTATAACATGATTGGAATGTGGTATTCAAATGTCGTGCAGTAACTGAACACAGTAAGTAAGTAAGCATGTCATTAAGAAAGTAATACTTCATAGTTGGAAGCATAACTATATATAGCAGCCCATGTGTTTATTTTGAAACCATCAAACTGACCCCTGACCCCTCATCTAAATGAATCCATTATGAAACATGAACTGCTCATGTGGCAGTTCTTGGCTGAAAATTGAAAAATATGTCAAATCAAATGAATAATCATGAATGTTAGGAATTAAGGATGCTTCAATCTCCATCATTTTAGTTTGAGCCATACAATTGAGGAGCCATATTAGTTATTAACGAAGTGCGTGTTAACTCCTCACATCACATCAATTACGTTTTTAATATTTCATATCAGCCTTACTTCCCCTTGCTCATGTCATCTTAAAACAATTGGTTTATTGTGCTCCATTGTAACAAGGTGCATCTCTCTCTCTCTCTCTCTCTCTCTCTCTCTCTCTCTCTCTCTCTCTCTCTCTCTCTCTCTCTCTCTCTCTCTCTCTCTCTCTCTCTCTTTTTCTCTCTCTCATCACAAATACAGTTACAATAAATCACAAAAATACTGAGTGGTAGTCAAACAATTGTCAGTTTTGAGGTGCATGTACAGCAGAGCAACACAGCTGTGTGGCACAGCTGTTTGTATGCCCATAATTATTGTGATACTGAATATATCATTATTGTACATGTATCCTCCACCCCTTCCTGAGCACTTCCAATTTTAGACAGTCTCAATTTTACGCCTAAAATATTCATAAGTCATGAAAGGAATAAGAAATGCGTCGAAACAGCTAACAAAGTGACTCCTGTTTTTTTTTGCAAAGTTCAAACAATGCCCAAGGGCTCCATTTTGGTCAATGATGCTGTGCACACATTCAAACTAGTTTCCTACAAACTATGGCAACTCCTTTTTCAAAGCAAACATTATACATTCCCTGACCATACCCAGATGTCACATTTGGTTTTGTTCTCATGTGTCTTGTGAAAACAAAGTCCTTGGACACTCTGCATATCAGCAAGCTTTCTTTCTCCTCGCAACAGTACATTTGTATCCCTGTGTACCCAGTTTGCCATTGAGTAATTCACATAAAAATTTGTTTTTTGTTTTGCCTTGATTGATTGATTGTTTATTAGCTTGTTCCAATTCTTAAAATAGTTGAAATACAGTATGGATTTGTTTCAGTTTATTTCCCCCTCAAATGTGCTATTTTTACAGCCTTATTAATTGGTCTGGCCTTCCAGTACAATAACTCAGTGTGGTCTTCCTATCCAATGACTCAGGGTGGTCCATTGGCTAAGTCTTCCTTTCCAATGGCACAGTCTGGTCCATTGATGCAGGGCAAATGGATCTCACGGAGCCCACTTGGCTGCTAGTGGCTGGGTTGCAGATGGCATGGGGGACAGAACAGAGAGAGAAATGATGAGATAGGGGAAGAGAGAAAATGAGTGATCAGAATGAGAAAGGGGCGAGTTAGCACAGTATGGCAAGGGCAGTACAGAAACAAGCCAGGCCTGGTTAAAGGATGGATTTTGAGCAACTCATTGATATGTAGGAGTTTTCAGTGTCATGCTCAATAAAACATATAAACAACGATTCAAGAATAAAGCCAAAAAGTCCAACGTTAGATGCACCTTATGTTTGGTGTGCCGTCTTGCTTCTGTTGTTTATACTGTTGTGATGCATATAATGTGTTCATTGAGGGTTAAGTTATTTATAGTGTTTTTAAGTGTTAACACAGAGTAATAAGCTGCAACGCGATATGACAGTGCATGAATATGTATGGTTTTTATGTCCCCCTGTGGACGAACGCAGTGTCCACACACTTGCTGACATTTGTCATCTGTCTGAGAAAAAAAGAAGGAGAAGAAAGGTCAAACACATAGATTGTCTTTATGCAGTAATGAGCTTACAGAATGAAGTCAGAAAGGTCAAGCATTTTGATCTGCCCGTAGTCCCTCCCGTGGTCCCTAATTATTCAATCAATGAGGATGACTAGCGACCACGAGTGGCTAAAGTCCCGCTCCAAGCCTCTGCTCTGATCCTCTGACCTTCACCAAGTTTGTTTTCAAGTGGGAAAAAGTACATGTTTGCCTAGTATTAATGAGCCATGTGTGCCTGCCAATTCCTCCTCTCCTTCGGAGATGAGGGGAAGGGGAAGGGGAAGGGGAAAGGGGGGGGGGGGGGTGTTAGCACCATACCACCTCGCAAACTGTTTGCCATTTACAATTCTGTCACAAACGTTCCCCAGTTCCCCTCTCCACTGCAGAGTACATGGCAGTGTGCTTAGGGCTTTTAAAATACATGATTAAGTGATTAGCTTGTTTCATCAGCACATTGAGGATACTGAACAGATGAAAGTGGAGCAAATGTCTTTAAATAAAAAATAAAATAAGCAACAGTCTCGATCATATTCCCCAGACGCATCCGGGGCAATATTAACATAAAAAGGCTGTTTGAATTGCGTCCGCGTTTGGAAGGTGAATGCATTAAAAAAAAAGGTTTAATTCATGAAAATTAATCTTAGACTTAAAGAGTAAACATGGTTACTGACCTGACGGCCCTGTTCCCTGTTTGTGTCTGCCATGTGTGTGTGTGTGTATGTGTGTGTGTGTGTGTGTGCATCTGTAGCTGTTGTCTGGTTCGGAGAGAAAAGGATTTTTTCCCCTTCCTGAAATGCCCATTTGTCTTCATCTGGGGTGACCTACATCTCAGACATCTTCAGCTAGAGCATCTGCTCCTTTAAAAGAGCCTTGCATTGGATCCATATTTCCGGCACCTGTCTCTTAACTGTAATTGATCACTGTGACCTTTCAATTGTCCCACATGTTCAGTGACTCAGTAAAAGACTGCTTCACGCCGCCAGTTGCAGAGAAATAAATTATAACGTAAGAATAATGTGCAATGTTGAAATTAAATAAAAAGGTGGAAATGAAAGTAGCATGAAAGAGGGAGGGAGTTGAGTTCAAATTGAAACCACTGACCGAGGTTTCCGTTTACTTCAAGGTAATCCAGATCATCATGTGTGGCTCACAGGAACGAGTGTGGAAATAGAGTAATAACAATTCAAATTGCAATTTCCAGAATCATAATGCAAATGAAAACGGAGTTATGGCTGAACCTGGGAACCGAAAATAAATAGCAAAGTCAGTATGGTATAAATCTCCTTACATTTCAAGAGATTTTGAAAAATGTCCTTTGAAACTAGCATATGCATTTCACACAGATGAGCACACATTTCACCAATTCTTGCACGCTTTCTTTGCTTTAAGTTTCAAAAAGCACATTTAGTATATAGTTTAGTATATAATAAGTTTTTTTCCAAAATACAGTATATCAATACAATCATCTTTGAATGATCATCAAATACATCTGATTCTGTACAATATACATTAAATTATTCACACAAAATTAAATATACCGGAAGAAAAACAAACTTTCTTCATATCTGCAATTGATAATGGCCAAAAATCACAAGAGCCTGATCATAAACATGCAATACCTGTTTTGGCCAGAGGGGGCTCCCTGGGGTATCAGGTTGGATTAAAATGACCCATTCACAGTAAAGTTTAAAGGTCTGTTTGGACCCAATGTGAGGGCAGATATGTCCCTATCAATTTTCCGCAAATTTATATCAGGCTGCTTTTTTTAATGGCACACGTTCTGTGGAGAGAGATAAAAAGCAAACAAACAATGGAAAACCCTTGAGTAGAAGAAGGTCTGAGAATTGGTCCTGGGAAATGAATGGCCAGACCCTGGAATCTAATTGTTTCTGGTCCAGGGCCATGTTCCTGGACACAGGAGGAGCAGCATCGAGGCTCGTCAGCCATAACACAAAGCCTCTCGAAGCTCCCTGCATTTGACACATCCTGGCTGAAGAAGCAGGAAAACGCATGCTTCGGTCCAGGAAAGATGAAGCTGGGCTGTGGCCCTGCTACCAGAATACTTCCCCTCGCAAGGAGAAGGGACGAGTGGGGGATAGCACAGATG
The DNA here is from genome assembly GCF_963514075.1 of Conger conger. Lineage (NCBI taxonomy): Eukaryota > Metazoa > Chordata > Actinopteri > Anguilliformes > Congridae > Conger > Conger conger. The sequence goes on along the minus strand of NC_083776.1, from coordinate 30,011,665 downwards.
GCACTGGCAGCCTTGGGCAGGAGCTGACCAGGTCCGCAGGCCTCCAGGGGGGAGGGGGGGGGGGGGGGGGGCACGGGCAGGGGCGAGCCGTGACATCCGGGACAAACTGCCAGGAAGAAACGCAGCCTGATGCGAGGGATGAAACAAACTCAAAAAACCCAACCTGGCAACCTGGAGCCGGTCAGAGATGAAAGGAGCTTCGGCTGAAGGGGAAGAGAAAGAGACGCATGAGGGGAAAATGAGTTTACAGGAGGAAGACAACACAAGGGCAACACAAGGGCAGGTTGTACACTCGGGCTGGCTGGCGAGAAAATGCGACTGGAGAGGGGTGCCATCAGCCGAGGACCAGCTTCGACACCGGTCCCAAAGGTCTGCCAGTCAACGGCACATTATTCTGCAGGCGTGGAAGTGACCCGGCAGCCGGTAAAGGCATCGTGCTGCATACAGCAGAAGCACAAACACGGAGCACCGTGACTTAATCCTGAGCAGACGTGGCAATCTGCAAAGGCGTTGTGCCATGCAAAAGCACATACTCTGTAGACCTTTCATTTGAAGCATTGTTGAAAGAAAAAGGAATTCTCCATGAATGTAAATTATGAATGTTTTATTCAAATTAAATGTATTGTGTGAACAGTCCAATCCAGAATTGACTATACACAGTTCAATGATTCTCACAATGAATAATCTGGATCTGCAACAACCACATTCCCAATGTTTTCAGTCTTATTTCATAGTCTTATTTACATTGATTAAAATTTTTATTAAAGTAGCATTTGGTATGACAGGGTTCTTAATGGCTTTGGTACTTTCAAATCTTCAAATAAAGAAAGTGATTTACTCACTTATACATAACATGAGCATTCAGCAGAATCAATCTTAAACAAATTTGGAAATGCATGACCAGTGTCATCTATGTATCTCACAAACCTGAGCACTATAATGGGAACTAGGTATATATTGGTATTAGTGATACTAGCCATCACATGTATAGTTTTCTAAACAGATGACCGATGAACAACCAAGAGCTCTATCTATGGTACTCAATTCAAGGAGTTGGGAAATCATTTTCCAAGATATGTGGAAACAGTTTCCGTACTAAAAATACAAATATTGGACATTGGCAATACCCAAGTTGGATTAATGCCATGATGAACATGTTGTACATATCATTAAGTAAACTGTAGAGTTATAGGTTCTCTCATTACGTTCTTCTGTGCAGAATACATTTTTCACAAAAAAGAAATACTTAAAAATCTGATTTGTATAAAACATTTTCATAAAGCACTATCAAGTTTCTGATATAAACTCAGTGAGCACTTTATTAGGTATTTAGACTTATTCTTGAGACTCACACTTTTCTGCTGCTGTAGCCTATCCACTTTGAGGTTTGACACATTGTGTGTTCAGAGGACACGTTGTGTGTTTATTTGTGTTACTGTCACCGTCCTGTCAGCTTCGACCAGTCTGGTTGAAATGTCAGAACAGCTGAAGCTCTTGACCTGCATGCTGTTATGCATTTAGTTTCTGCCACATGAGTGGCTGATAAAATATTTGCAATAACAAGCTAGTGTACAGGTCTACCTAATAAAGTGCTCACTGAGTATATGGCTGTGTGTACCAGAATGGTCTTGAAGGGAAATATTTCCCTGATTAAATATATAAAACACATTTCATAAAAACCCTCAAGGCTTGCGGCAGTGTCAGGTTCTGCCACAGTGTAGGGGAGTTATTGAATTGGAAATCCAAAAAAAAAAAAATCAATACATATCTAAAGTGGTTTTATTTCCAAAAAACAAAAAAAAACGAATAAAGAAAATATCCCGAATCTGGGGACGATAAAACAGAAAGCAGTAAGAAAAGAAATACCCTAGTCAAGGCAAACCACTTAAAGGAGGTTCCGCAAGACAAACTAAGCAGTGACCGTGTTGGAGAAGGTTTCTCTTAAAGACACAGCAGGCTGGGGCTTTATAATGGACCTAAATGAGGCATTTAGCAGCACCCCAGTCGATGGCTGATCAGCCCCAGGTGAGCGTGCCTGTACGTGGGGCTGCAGCAGGGATGGTCCCCGCTGGTCTCCTGAGCTGGAGGAAGGACAGTAGCCCTCTTTCCTCCTCTTCCACACTTCTCCTGGCATCGCGGCTTAGTGAAACCCCTTAAAACCCCTGTTTTCACACCGGTGGTGGAGTGATGACTGCCCATTTGAAGGCCCTGTTTAATCAGAGCAGTAGGTAAAAAAATACATCAATTCAATTACCATTACAACAGGCCAATTTTCTGTATGCATATATAGACCGTACATTGCTCCTGTGATCGACTGCCTGAAAAATGTTTTTCCTCCTTAGTGACGGTATACTCTAAGGAAGGCAATTTGGTGAAAAGTAGGAAAAGCTATGTTAGATCATTACTTTGCTGCAAGGCTCTGCAGCAGACACAGCTACTCTCGGTAACTTATAATTACATCTGGAAACTGCATGGAGTCAGTAGGCATTGGTACTCTGCAGTGAAGAAACACGGCAATGAATTCTGTAAAATGTCAAATCCAAGCATATTTTTCAATGATTCAGTTCAGAAATTTCTCCATAAATAAACCATAGTGCATTGCAAACACTTCAACTGTCATTGTTGTAATCGTATAACCATGGCTGGTCCCATTCTTCCACATTATCAACACATTCGGCTCACTATACAAGACATAATAGTGATTATCCAAATATTTCTTAATAAAAGTATTAATATATTTACCTTTAACCCCATACCTTTAGCAGCTGTGCCAACGGTGGCCTACCGTATCAATGATTGCGTGTGTGTATGTGTGGGTGTCTGTGTGTGCATGCCTGTGTGTGCTCGTGTACTTTAAGGCAGGTATTGAACCAGTATTTACCTTTCTAAACAAATATGTTAATGGCTCTGTTGCCCTGTCTCAGTGTGGAAATCACTTGCAAGAGAATTAGGATATGTATTTCCATTTCACAGCAGCCCAACAAATATAACCTGTCACCCTTCATATTAAAAACCTTGTTGACACTGGTGGTCTGGATTGATGGGAGGATCACTCAACCACCATTGAAGCTTTTTATACATATTATACATGTGAAATTATACATTTTGAACAGAGTTCCACTTTAAGCTCGGGGTCCAAAAACAATAAGTGGATAAACAACAAGATAGTCAGTGGAGGCCAGCGATAACAGGCATAGACCCATAGGATTGTCCTTCTGGTTGGGTATTTTGAAAATATATCATGTCCATGTTGTGACTTTTAAGACACAACATTTTTTTTCAGGAGCTTCAAGTACTTTCTTAACACTTTAATGTGCAGTATTTCTTGACCCTTTATGAATATTTCATGCAGAGAGAGGAAAGTTTAGCCCAGGCAACACACAGTTTAATCCTGTCAGTGTCTCTTACTGCCTAGAATATTACCATGAAAGGAAAAAAGGAAACAGATCTCAGATATATATGGTTATTGCCTCTGAAAAACAAAACATTGCATCAATTTTAACTGTTTACTTTTAATCTGGCACATAATGGGTACAATCTTTACTGCAATATTGTTAAGAGTGCACATTGCAACAAGCTGCATTCTGATTCATGTTTCATTATATTTTGTGTCATGTTACTAGCCTTAAGAAGAAGGCAACTTATGTTTTTCATGTTGCCCCTGTCTATAAATTTGATATTCACAGAAACTATTGTGGTTACTCAAGAGTACCGCAGTGGGGGTCTAGGATAAAATCGTCTGATCACAAATGCATTCGCCCAAGAGAACACTAATCCACTTAAGTGCTATGGAGATGTATCGTGAACATATTTTTATCCCGGAAGGTCATAGAGAACAATAAAATGTGCCACTACCTTTAAAATAGGCAAAATTCCAACTTACAAGAAATAAGTGCTGCACAGTGGGCAATATCAGTGTGCTGATTGTGCCAACTAATGGGAAAGGTCTTTTTTGTATATTCAACATATCATTGTAGCAGAAGCATTCATCAGTACTCTTTGTGAGTGTGACATTATGCCACGGTAAATGGAACAAAGGAAAGAAACTGGAAACACAGGAAAAAGAAGAACAGAACCCAGCCACATCATTAAGAGTAGCGTCTCTTGGACTACATGCTGTAACAGCATATGGTCTTACGGCTGGCTATAAGCAGGCAGAGCGAGAGGGTCATGGAAATGGCTGAACTCGTCAGCAGGTGGATGCGGTCAGGGCGTTGGCCAGGCTGTGGCAGGAGGGGAGGTGTGACGTCTTGCTTGAGGGAGAGTGAGGGCCTGTCCAGTCGGCCTCACAGACAGAGTGACGGAAGGCTGCACCTCGGAGCTCCCCCAGCTGCGACTCCTCTCGCATTTTAACCCCGCCGCGGATAATTAAACCATCAACCTGGGCAACGGGAGAAGAGCCGCACCTGCATCAGCGCAGCCACACAGCATGTGAAATAGTGTGTACCATTAACACACACGCACACAAATTACACACACGTCTGACGTAACGGAGCACACTATTTTACATGCTGATTCTCCGCCTATTCCTGTATTTTCTTTTTTCCCCGCATTATGCTCCGAAGTCTGTACAAACCACTAAAAATGATAAATGGTGTGACCGTAAAGCTTTCAGCGACAAATATACAGCCTTGCTACTTCTTTGAATAGTTTTTAAATAGAAGTGAATTGCACTCTTATTTCAACCTTTAAGTTAAAACAGAGGTCCGTAGATCAAAATAATTCAGTGACTGCACTTGTAAAAAGGTCCACAATAACGTTTTCCATTAAAACAAGGGACCATTTCCTCTCTCTCTCTCCGTCTCCTCCTTTCTCTTCTCGTCTCTTTGCTCTCTCGTCACTTCTGTGCCATCTACACCCACAGAGGGAGTTCTTCAGCTGAGTAGTGTTCACGCCTCCAAGACCCGCTGTCTGTTATCCACGCAGTTCACAATAGCAGACAAGAGCAGCACATCCATCTGTACAACAACTGGTAACCTCCTTTACAGAAATAGAATATGCTGCATCTATAGGAATAAAATATATTATCAAGGTCTTGGGACACTTCACAATATTTGGACAAGTAGACATTTTTTTTGCCACTGGAAAATGAAAAATATCTTTAGTGTAAACAGTATCTCACATATACAGTGTGTGTATGTATATATATATATATATATATATATATATATATATATATATATATATATATATATATATATATTTCAAGTTGAAAAAAGATATAAAAAATAATGAAACAAATTGTGACCCCTTTCAGAAGTTTTCAGGGAAAAAATGATGGAATATGAAATGTAACAGTATAATAACAAGAATGGACCCACACAAGATGACATGTAAACACTTTTAAAATCAAAGACAAAACCGGTAACTCAGGAGGAAACAGGAGCCCGGTCGCCTTCAGATCCTCAGCTTCACCGGGCAATTTGTTATCCATAGTTTTTAGGATGGCTAATTTAGACACCGTTGTGTGCTGAGACACTGGCGCACTTAGGTTTCGCCCGTTAAAAAAAGGCAAAGACGTATCAATTTCAGCTGAAGGGCATGGCCGCGGGGGTGGGGGTCCATCAGTAGTCCGGCCAGCACTGGATAATGCTCAGGTCCTCAGGGAAAAGGGGCATTCTGCATGGCATTCACAAACGTAGAGAAATGTGTGTGTGTGTGTGTGTGGGGGGGGTGGGGGGGGGGGGGGGGGGGAGAGAAAGAGGAGGGTAATGTATGTACATGTGTCTGTGTGTGTAGGTGTGTCGTTATGTGTGCATATGAATTGTGGTATTTTGTGTTATATATTGTATTTCTACTAATGCGCCAATGTTTACTTGTTTTGATATATGCCGAAGCACTGCTGCAATTCATTCAGGACAATGAAGTCCGATAATCCTTTTAATCTAATGGCTGACTATTTTAGTGGATAATTTTTTCCTATTTCAGTGTAGTTGCAGTGCAATCATCAAAATGAATAGCTGTACAATACAAACAACTTATGAACGCTAAAGGACTAAAGAGGAACGGAACTGTGAAAGAGTATGCGATAATGCTGGAGACATTCTGAGGTTTCAGGAAGTGCTGAAAGGTCCGGGTTTCTTCCGCTCAACATCTGGAAGTTTTGAGAAGCGGCACCCGCTGTGATAAAACACAGCTTCTGGCGGGAGAGTCACGGGGAGAGCAGTGACTCATGGAAAATCGCAGGGCTCGCTTCCTTTTATCCTTCTCTCATCTGAAGTGCGCGCACGGTCCCTCAGTGCAGGAAGAGACTGCTCCGATGGCCTGCTACAGGTAAGGAGTGTGCGGTCAGAGTGAGAGATGTGCTGCCTGCACAGATAATTGCACACACACGCACACATACACACGCTCACAGTCACACACACACACAGGAAAACGATTACAATAAATAAATAAGTACAGGCAGGAGGAGAAGCTGACATTTCTACCTTCCAGGGCATGTCCAGCGTTTGAAAGCACATACATAGTGAAGAATTCAGTGTTAATGAGTCCACCCTGGTACTCCATTAGTCATAAAACACTTTCTAAAACATGCACCAGCATAGTTGATTTTACAAAGTCTCTCACCACACTTGATTCGCATTTATATAGCGCCTTTATATAGCGCCTTTATCCAAAGCACTTTATCAGTGAATACAAAATATGACCCAAAACTTCTACACCATGCAGAAATGCTGTTGGGGAAAAAAAAGAAAAGAAAAACATTACTGAACAATCTTTAATAATTTAAGTATTTGATTGGTTACTGCAGTGCCTACCGTACCTGACCTGACATAGGTACAACACAAAGGGCCTGAGCACACTGCCCTCAAGGGAGTCCCATTCACTTTGGCCAGAGCAGAGCAGAACAGCTGTCTGCCAT